>NC_051185.1:35639893-35680977 GCF_013339695.2 Rhipicephalus sanguineus
CCGCCACTCTTTCATGACTCGCATCTTTCCACTAAGAATCGCGTCGCCGAAGTCGCGAATTCGTAATAGAAGGATCTCTCTGTCACTATAAGAAAGAAAGGCGCTTGTGCGTAGTGGTGTGCCCGGCTTTTAATTAAAATCCGTCCTTTTCGCGACCAACCTCAGCCGTAAGGAGGCAAGCGGGAAGTGGGAATCGAAAGTGCCAAGTGGCCAGAGGAAATTGCCCCTACTCGTCTTTAAACGGCCCGCGCTACGGGTCATTTCCTGCTCGCAAAAAGTTTTTCGCGTCGTGCTTCGAAGCGTGCGTAATTCGAACGCCAATCGTGATGGGGCATTTATTGCCCGTGTTGTGAAACGCTGATAACCTCTGTGAGAGTTCGAGATGGGAAGAAATCAATTAAAAAAAAATGTCCACTCATTAGATGAGGGGTCTCAAAGAACGACGTCGATATAACCATTCCGCTGTAGACCCCTTGGTGGATGTAAATCTTCTGCTTCTTATATTAATCACGTGATGTCTTAAACTTTGACACTTCAACATTAACTTTAATTACCCGAGAAACATTTGCGATTACTGTCCAATTAATTCGCAAGTCCATCCAAGTTGGTGTATATGTGCCCATAAAGTTCCACGACTTTCGTACGATTTTCATTGAATTTCTGTACAAAAACGTTCAATTTTCGAAAACCCACACACACCATATAAAAGATCGCGTAAGTTCGCTGTTTAAATAAAAACAATATTTACACAAAAATTCACCGACGATTACGATACTGCCTAATGCTAATGTTGAGCGCAGCTGTTGAGGTGTTTTGATTTTGCGATAAGTTGAGGCGCGACAGCCTCGCTAACCGGAGGACCGCGGAAGGCACAGCGTGGACGCGTTCCGCAACAACCGCCCCAGACAGGCCTCCGTTCATGCAGCGCTTTATTTCCATATATGGTATCAGTGGAGGTCCTCGCCGCATACCTTAGTCATGACGTCATCGGCGACCGCACGACGGCACGCACTACTGTGGCGCCACGCAGGCTGCCGTCTCGCCACTATCGCTTCCTCCTCCTCGCACTCTCCTCAATAACGCCGTATTTCATCCTCCGCTGCTCTGGCGGTTACGCAGACGCCGCTCAACGCAGGAACGGGCGCCTAAGAGGTGCGCCCTAAGCCTTGTTTATTATGGGCGAACTTGCGCCCGGAAAACAAGATGGAAATTCAAAGAACCCGCTAGAGCGTTCCACACGCAAAATGTGCCTTCGACCAACGCACGTCTTCTTCTCCCAAGCCTCGCATGGTCAACCAACTTTCTCGTGCCCGTGCACGAGAGGCATGCGTTGCGCTGTCACAAGAAGCTCCAGCAGGCACCAGACATCGCAGACCCTAAAAGAGCGGATCGCTGCGCTCCGCGTTCGCTCTGTTTCGTCCTCGTTCGCTCTATCGCTTACGCGGCAGCGCCGCTCAACGCAGGAACGGGTACTAAGAGCTGCGCTCTAAAAATAGAAACGACACGCCTTCTCCTATACCAGTCAAGTGAACGCACAAAATCTATTCTCCCGATGCACTTTCCCACAGATTACAACGAGGAACGGGAGAATCCTGGAGCTGCACAGCCCTTACCGCACTGTATGTCCCAACGTTATTAAGGAAAGGAAGGGGTACAGAACACACATAAGAAAACGCGATGTCCTAAACAAAGCCTTAGCGTTAAGAACAGCATAACGCGTAAATGAAAAGCCCGATCCCGTTAAAGAATGACAAAACATACAAATAAAAGCAGCATCTCTAGCACTGGGTGAAAGGGAAGGGCTCGCCCCTTGGTTGGATCGCAATAAGTGTGCAACGAACTGATACTGCGGGGTTGAGACTCCGGGGCCCAAACGATAAAAGACAGTGGGCCCCGAATGCGTTTGTGCGGAATAAAAAGGCAATAAGTGAACGGTGGTGAGTAAGGTGGGATTTGGACTGTTTGTGAAAAAGGAGAAAAGGCAGGAAGATGTGAACAAAGGAATAAATTAATGATGCATGTAAGAAGACGGAGAGGGAAAATTAGACGAAAAAGCGAAGTAAACAACGCTAAAAAAAACAATGAGAAATAGAGAAATGAATTTGTTTAAGGAAGTAGGAATTGGACGACGCAAGCAATAGGTCAATAAAAGAAGAAACTGATGACGCAAAGAGACCACGTGAAAATAAATGGACAAGAAGAAAATAACAAAGGGTATTGCAATAACGGACGATTCAGTATTTAAACAACAAAATCACTAATGGTTTCATGAAGTACGCATGAAAAGGAAAGGAAGGATCACTACATACATGATCGGTTGGGTTTCACGTGCCAAAACCACAACATGACCATGATGCGCGCCGTAGTGGAGGGCTCCGGAAATTTAGACCATCTGGTGTTCTTTAACGTCCATTGACATCGCACAGTACAACGGCCTCTAGCATTTAGGCACCACAGAAACGCGACCGCCGCGCCCGGCATCGAATCCGCGACTTGCGGGTCAGCAGCCGAGCACCATAACCACTGTTTCATCGCGGCGGACTGTCCTAACCTACAAGGTTCATCATTCCCTGCGGTTTAATGTGCCCGTCAAACTATATAGAGCATTGCGTCACGTACCTTTCCAATAAAAATATTTTTTTAACAGGCTTAACTTTCGCAGAAGCCAGACATATGGATAAGACTAACAGAGGGTGAGCTGTCGTGATTAGATGCTGACAACTCCCGCACTTGTCAGCATCTAATGCATATACAGCGCTTCTTTCCCATGCAGAAAAAGAGCAGCATAACAGCGTAACAGTATTTAGGAGAGCACGTGTGCTCCTCGAGGCGTGACTTGAACACAGGCCCCACTTGCTTTGACTGGCATTTCCCGCACAGTCCCCCTCGCATCTTCCCTCTCCATCCTCTCCCTTTATCGCACCCGGCATTCCAAGCCACGAGACCCAAAGCTCCCGGGCCGATACGCATTTTCATTCAAATGCGCGTCTCGGCTTGGTGAACTGTAAATGGAGTAGTATATGGGGAGGCGGTGCCGACAATCCATCAGCATTGCGGTACTTCGCTAAAGGAAAGAAGTCACGGTAGGGAAGAGCCATTGGGGAAAGGCGCGGGGTGGGACGGGAGAGCTGTCTATACGATAGATCTGAGGTGGTTGAGGATCCACATCAGTGCGGATTCAGTGGAGCACGGTTCAAAATAGGGAAGCAGACCTGTGGGGTATTTGGGAATGGGGAGGGCGCAGAAAAATTTCGTGCCGCGTCGAAGACGTCTAAATGAGCTGCGCATTGTGCGAGCGGCACGCGCGCAATACGGTTTGGGGGAACTCTGAGAAAGACGTCGCGTGAGAGGGCGAGCATGTGACTTCGATACTCCTCTCCGCTTTTCGTTTATGTACTTCCCTTACTCGGACGTGAGAATTTTGGAGAAAGGAAAAAAAAACAAGCAATAAAGCGTCGATTAGGGAAATGGGGAGGAAGGCAGCGGCGATGGGGAGAAAAGAACAGAGACAAAAGCGATAGAGAAAAATAAGAGAGAGAGAGAGAGTAAAGAAGTCGGCAATATTTGAACTTGCGGTACGAACAACAAGTGGGGGAGAGAAGGAAAAGATGAGGAAGTCGCGATTTATGCAGATAACGAATGAAAGGTGTGGGCGTGACCGCATGCACTACAACCTGGCAATTTTTTTCATAACATCGCGCGAGCGTTCACATTTGGACACGGTAGCGCCTAATATAGGCGAAAAGTAACGTGATTTCCTGCTTGATGCGTAAGCGCAGAAAGCACACTCGTGTGCGATCGCTGTCTGCTACAATGCTTGCTTAGAGATGCACACACACTATCAGGCTTATTTAGGCGTCCATGTGTTCAGAAAGCCGGTGTGACGCTGAAAGTCATATCGCTGATCTCATTGCTTCTAAATGATTCTAAACGATATCAAGCAGGCCTTCCTGTTTGTTGAGTCGTACTGTGCAGTTACGGTAAAGCCTTCGAACAGGCTTACAAGAGATTGCCGTGGATCCCCACGGGATTTAAAAACTTCGAGCGAAGCACCTCTACAAAGAATCTTCCGACGGACTCAATCGTTGTCGCACGAACAACTGCAACCAGCGGATTTTTCGACACTTTCGAACGGATTGCACAGCAAGTCGCTGCGATATTTCAAACACGACAGAGCTGTCACATCTCCGACGCCTCGAAAATGTTAAGCTGCCTGTCGCATTGCATATAACGTTCCCTCCATCCCCACATACATCAAGCAACAGACACCTAAACCCTCGCGTGACCTACTAACACCGACACGAAGCTCGGATTTATCGGCGAATCACAACGACAACACGACGCCTACGCATCACCCGGTTAATCCCCTCGAATGATCTGGACGGATCGGATCCCAAGGCCGGAATAAGAGAAAGCCCACCATATTTATTTTCCTAGTTCCACTTATCCTCCTCTCTTTCGGCCTTTACCAGTCGTCTTTGACAAGCTCAAAGAGCGAAGCGTCACGCCGTCTGTAATACAGTGTGTCTCTGCACTTAAATCCACTCTATCCTACCTCTGAATTGATCACTGATTCGTTGAGAACGACGAGGGTGGGTGCTTGACACAGAATCTGCTTCGCTAGAGCGGAACAGGCGCTCAGCCAGTGGCGAATGCAGTAAACACACACACACACACACACACACACACACACACACACACACACACACACACACACACACACACACACACACACACACACACACACACACACACACACACACACACACACACACACACACACACACACACACACACACACATCCGTGAAAGTCACTTGCGCTTGCGAACTCGGATAAAAACGGATTATACATCGACACCACGCTGGAAAACAGCGTCGCCTCGGTAACATTGCGCAATGCGGCGAAGGCTACAGCTTGTGTGTTGCTTAAGGGCCGGGTTTAGATAGCTTATTGTCTTGCACTAATCCTTCCTTGAAGCTACTATATATATATATATACATACACACATATATATATATATATATATATATATATATATATATATATATATATATATATATATATATATATATATATATATATATATATATATATATATATGTGTGTGTGTGTGTGTGTGTGTGTGTGTGTGTGTGTGTGTGTGTGTGTGTGTGTGGGCGCGCGTAAATTTGGCGGATCAAAAGCTTCGACTCGCTTGCGCTGTCCCGGCTTTGTGGAACGGAGGGAAGCGCGCCTTTGTAGTATGATACAAAGTCGCGCTAGTTTAGCGATAGTGAAAGAGAAACGACGAAGCGTTACACATTCAATTACGATTCTAGCAATTGTTTTTTAGAAATAAGTAAATAAGTATAAATAAAGAAATCCCTATGAAGAGATTACGCCGGCCAATATTTCTTTGGATGGAGACGGGACGCTTCTAGGAAGCGCCAGGAAGACAGCTTAAGAATCGAGGAAGTTGAAACGCAGGCTCTGTGAAGTTATCCCTGGAACGAGCTTTGAAAACAAGCATTTTTGAAGAAAACGCCAGGCCTGCGCTGAAACCGCAGCACTGTCACAGCGAAAGCTGGAAGAGCGGCGTTTCTAGAGCCCGTTGTAAGCTCTCTTGGGGCTACAATACAAGTAGACTAGAAAGACTACACCATACATCACAATTTCTGTGAACTTGGGAAGCACCTACTAAGCCATTATTAGTCATTCTGTGGGGAAGCGGCGCACCAGCTACACGTCTGTAAGGCATTATGTGCCCTTTGTTGACACGGCGACTGATGACGATCAAGAATTATGGCTCAGCCCTTTGTAATGGGTTGGAAGCTTTAAACGGCCCACCAGTTATGTAATTTGCATTGGGTGACGCCCGGTCACTATTTCCCTCTCCCGTCATGCTGTATAACATACGTTGACGTGGGAGAGAGACGGGGGGGGGGGGGGCGAAGAACTTTACTGAGACCCCGAGGAAATGGATCATGCGCTCATGGGCTTCCTTGGCAACCAATCCAAGTGCACTTGCGAGGACCCCACTACGCTATAAAGCATTGTAATTTTACTGAGACCCCGAGGAAATGAATCTGCGCTTATAGGCTACCTTGGCAACCAATACAAGTGCACTTGCGAGGAGCCCACTACGCTCTAAATCATTCTAATTTTTGAGAAGTAGGGCAGCAGGCACTGTGCCATTTTTCGTCATTTTACGGAGATCCGTGGTACCTGCTAAACGCATGTAAGGCATTATGCGCACTTTGTTGATGCTGTGCCTGATGACAACGAAGAATTATGGCAGAGATCTTTGTAATGGGTTGGAAGCATTTCACAACCTACTCGTTGCGCATTTCGCATTGTGTGACGCCTGGTTACAGAATTCGTGTTGTGCGACGCTTGGAGTTTATTTTACTCTTCTACCACGCTATATTGCATATGCTAATGTGGTTCCTTCCCGACATGAAGCTTGTATAGGACCTTTTTGCAAAGCAGTTTCAAGCACCGGCATGGCTCAGAGGTTGAATACTGGGCTCCCACGCAGAGGGCCCAGGTTCGAACCTCGTTCCATCCTGGAATTTATTTCTTATTTCGTTTTTTTTCTTATTTCGATCGATACTGGGTACGGACACCGCCGGCGGCGGCGGCGGACAACTACGGCGCCAAAAACGGCCGGTGAAATGATCTCATAACAGCTTGCGCTGTAATATTTTAGAGGCACGTAATTTTGGAGTTTCATAAGGTCCACCAGACACTTCTCGGAAGTGAAAGGTAAAGCGTAGGAAAGTTTCATGCGCTGCTACACTAATGAAACGTTTCACTTGATATCAGTATCGGAGAGAAATGGCGGACTTGACGTCAGGCATGACACTGTGACGTCATGATGCCTCTTCATTTAAAATTGAACTGAGGGTTAGGGAGATACAGCGAAAAGAGAAGGGAATGATGAGCTGACTGTGGAATCATGCAGTGAATGTAAGAGGTCCAAAGAATACTAACTACTGTGCACGCCGCGTGTTACGTAGTTCCTACAAATATACAACATTGACAGTTTTGAGCATACTAATATCAAACCGCACAATGTCAGTGTGGCCGTGTACATATGTTTTTCACATTAGAGGTATAGATTTATAAAGTACACGAGCAAGTCGTGCATATCTTTATCTACTAGTTAAGTATGCAAAATGCATAATCCGAAACGTAATGTATCCGTATTGTAAAATGTGTGCTTTCGACTGCTACCGAGGCAAGTTGCTTTTTTGTGTACTTTCTTTGTACTCTTGCTTAATATCCTAAACTTGAAACCCAATGTATATATGCGCGCTTGCGCGTACGCGCGTGCGTGCGAGCTACATACTAAAGGAGTCCACTCGCGTAAAAAGCGCTAGGAAGGCTTCTTATAGAAATCGTTCTCCAACTTAGAAAACGTACACACACGCACAAATGCACAAACAGGGACACAACACGTTCGAGCGCCGCTGCCACAAACATTTCTTCAATAGGAAGCTCCCCCTAGGCCCGTTCCCTACCGAAGCCCCACTAAAGCGGTACATTCTCAGGTGCAAATTCGTAAGAGCACTGCGGTCTTCTTTGAAGAAATTCATGAAACAACAGAACTGCCGATCGAAAACTGTAATAAGCAGTATATTAAAGCCACGAACTCGTAGGTTCTTAGGCTGTTGTGTGTCTTGATTGGTGCGATAGACGAGACGCAGGGGGGAAGGTATGACTAATGTCGATCTTTCGTAAAGCACATTTTGCAGAGGCTGTTCGAAGAAAAGATTGGCCCTTTATGGACAGAGAACTACGCCACCCACTGTTGATGACGGCAGAGCAACGGCGCGTCCTAAAGTGGCCGCGTGCTGCTCCTATTGCCGTCGCTGAAGAAAGGACGGCGACCGGTGCCTTATGAATCGACCGATGCACCGACGACAGAGGTCGAAGTAAACAAAAACGGAATGGTCTCGAACCGGAAGTGATGTGAGAGCGACGAAAGAAGAGATAATGAAAAAACGAAAGTGGCTGCAAATCGAAAAGTAGGTTACATGAAGAAGTTTGGGGGGGGGAATCAGTACATTGTGGCTGGTGGCCCGTGGCTTGGTCTATTATAGTAGACCGTTTGCTTTGTTTCGCTTATGCGACTACTTCAATGAAGAAGGTGCGCGAAGTTTAAAATTTAATATCGGCGCAAAGAGCGAGAAATGAGAGACAAGAATATCTGGCTTTTGTGGAGAGATTGACTTCAATCCCAACTATAAACGAAAAGTAAAACAATACACGAGTCGCTAAGACACCTAATGCATTCCTCCTTAAAGAAAATATTGAGGCTCCAGTTTAGAGCTGTTGTCCACTGAAGTTTGGCAGTACTCTTGGAGTGGCTAGGAGGGCTTGGGTATTGGTTTAAGTTATAACGAACTTCTACTCGTTCTACGCGCGCGCAGTAAATATCATCCAGAGCCTGATGCCTGAATTTTTCATAATGTCAGTATAATCATACAAAAGTAATCAACGGCATTAAATCTGTAGAGCACATTACATCTGTATAACACATTTTGATGTGCAATGCACTCTTTTAGTCGATACGCTTACTATCAGACAGCCCATGAAAATAAACTTTTGGAAGTTGAGGCCGCTTAATATAAAGCACAATCACATTGATTTTAACAGCTTTTAATGAAGTTGTGTCTCCCAGATAATTTCGTAGTTATTTATGACAATCGATCAATGAAAAAACTGACTGTACAGCTATTGTCACGGCGACGTTAGTGTCATTAACTTCTGGCATGCCAGCATAAACAAACTTAAAAGTCATGGATTTTTAATCATATTACCATGTTCTTTCGTCGTACGGGTTCGCGAGCATTTATTGTACAAGCCACGTGATTCACGCTTCTTCCGCCAAGTTGTTCAGTTGGAACAAATTTTTAGGAATCCACCGTTCCAGGTAAACTCATTAACTTCTGCTTTTAGTGCTACTATATTGCTATAATTTGTCAGTAAGATGCTGAGGTCTCCATGTACATGTATTATATAGTGAATACGTCACATCCTAAAATTTTGGTTGAAGCAACACGTTGTGTTTGAAAACAGAAGAGACATGAAAGATGCTTTCACGCAAGTCAGCTACTTACAAATGGTCATGCGGGTACAATGTGAGCAGCACTGGAGAAAGCAGCTCGCGGAACTCGCAGAAAAAGATCACCCAAGAAGTCAACTCACCTGCGAGAGAAAGAAGTTCACAAATATAGTGACATTCACAATATGCATTTAACCTTTCCTTTGAAAAGAAGTGCCAGATAAATAAAAGCATTGACAAAAAAGAATGTAATAAGATGCATAGTCAGAATTGGAAAAATATAAAGCCCGAAACATGATCACGCAGGTCAAAATACCGCCATAAATGTGAAGAAACACGCAGATTATACGAAGATCGCATAAAGAACACATTGCATAGGAGCTCAAGATGTTACGACGGTGTGATGTTCTTAAGCTGGTTAACTATTTTAAAAATAATTTGTAATTGGCAAAAAGAGAGTGTCACAACCTTCTGCAGTATATAAAAAAGCACGGTTCAGCGCGAAGGTGTGTGCAGTAAGGAAAACAATACTAAAAAATAGAAGACAGAACAAAGATATCACAGATATGACTCTACAATGCTTCTTACACCCTACCCCCTTTTTTGCGAAGTTTATGATTAAAAGCCCTTAAAAGTTATTCGGCTTGACGTGGGGCCAAATTTTATTCAGACCACCAGCTTCAATCAAGAATTTGCGCCAACCTCGAGGCTTCAGCAGTAAATGATACATGCTTCATGGAAACGGCAGGAAGCTTGCGATGAAAAAATCCGTAAACAGGGGGTGGGTGCTCGAGCCGACGTTTCTTCAAGGCTGGAACTGTTCCAGCCTTGAAGAAGACAAATCCACTTGTCGAAACGTCGGCTCGGGCACCCACCCCCTGTTTACGGATTTTTTTCATGCCTCATGGAGTAGCTTCCATGGCTTTGTTGGCTTTGTCGCAAAACCAACCTGTGCCGAGTACGCACAACCTAAGGCCAAGTGGAAAGTCATGTACCGTGTCATACAATTTAGTATTTACTAAGTGCCACATAACTTGTAAAATTCTTTTATTTTATATAATTGTGAACTTTTTCCGATCGAAAGCGCGTGTCGTGTGCCTGCTGTACAGTTCATGCGCGTTTTTTTACGGAATGAATTTCATTTCTTTTGTTCTTTCGTATAATCGACCAGAAGACACTGAGATGCCATGCTCATTTCGTGCGTTTCAATTACCGACTCACCTCCTACAATAAATGCCACTGGAACTTTGTTGCCCTGATTTCAGTTTGCTCATTTTGAACGACACTGCATTTGAATCTGTTTCGAGTGGCTCAGCTTAGAAATGATTGCAGTTTATCTAGTCACCAGAAATGTGCCTGGAAATATGCACTGGCAATGCTTGCAAAAAATTATAAGAAATACATAAATAACGACAAAAATACTGCCGCCGTCCAGTAATTGTCCACTGTTTCGCACTGCATCTTCTAGATCATGCGCGTCTTCTTTCGAGCTTATAACTATTATCACCCTATTATGAGAGAGTAAGAACAATAAATCGTCTCTTTCCGCCTTCAATTGAATTTAAAAGATTGTTTATATCACATTAAGGAGACCCAAAATCCCAATTCGGGATTCTATTTGTTGAGCCTTTCTATTATCTCCTATGAATGAGCCGAGATAAGAAAGTTTAATGATGAGATATGTTCAATGTAGATGCGTAACGTCACAATCACGGGCTTACAGAGTGCTTACGAGCAAAACTAGCATGCTCGCAAACATTCTTGACAAACATAGCGGAATAAACAGAAGAAACATTCACGGTCGATCTAATGGACTAGTTGGAATCTATATTAAGCGAACTTTACTTTGAATTGCTTGAACAAAACGTACCGCAAATGACCACGTTGCTGCGCGTATTGAATCTTATTTCCGATTTCCCCTAGCTGTGCACATTACTCTCTACAGTAAAGGAAGCATCATTTCGAGATCATTCAGCCCTTATATTTTCCAGCTACTCTCTGCCGTTTCTGCTGCTGTTGTTCTTATTGTTGTGTTCAAAATTATCGTCGTCGTAAAGAAGTAAAGTGTAACAAACATCTCCCAAATTAAGTGGTCCAGTTTTTAACCTCCTTTATGTAAGATCTCATTAAATCAATAATAAACGCTGGCACCGCAATCGAGACTTTTCTGTCTGCAGTCCCCACCTAGATGTGTCGTAACTGCGTCCACCAAAAATAAACCGTTTCCTTGTCAAGGAGCTTAAATTTATCATTTGGCACTGCTCAAACAAGCGAACACACCTGCTGATACTTTACCGACCTCGCCTGCGTACGCAGCCGAAAGTGCTGGCGTGTTTATGGGTTCCCTCTGGCTTTCATACTGGGATGTGTCGACTATTTCGCAAGAACTTTGCACACGATCAAATAAGGCTGCTTGTCTTTAACGTTTGCGTCGCTGGCATCGCTACACATTGCAATGCTGCGAGAGTGCGCGCCATTGTAAATTACTGCGGCTCCATGAAACGCTCACTCCGGTGTTAATTAAGGATTCCTCCAGCACCGGTGGGTCTTTGGCCGTTGGCACCCTGCCCAACCACAATGAGCGCGCCCACCTCGTCGCGAGGCAACTTACCCGCCGCGACGCGGTTACCCAGGGAGCAGGCACCGCCATTGTTGTGAGGGACTCCGATGGAGGAACGGCGGTGGAGGCCACCGGCTCCGGCGCCGCCGCTATTGACACCACCACCACCTCCGTTGTTGCGGCAACCGAAGTCGTGCCGCAAGGAGCAAGGGACCAGATGTACGCCGACTGCTATGCCGAAGAGTTCCCGGCCACGTACCACGAGGTGCTTGGGCACTATAGGAAAGACCGCAAGATATATCCGGAACCCCACGTGCGTCTGGACAGGTCGCAGGCGGTTGACCTGAGGCGGCTGCAGACGGGTACTTTCACCAACCCCTACCACCTGCACCTCCTGTGGTCCGCGCTGCACCCATCGCCTGGCTGCCCGTGGTGCGAGCACGGACGGGCCGATATGGCCCATGTACTTTGGGAATGCGGAAGAAATGAAGATACACTACGAGGAAGGATGAGGACACCTGAAGGACCCTCTGAAGCGGGGCGCCTTGCTGAGCGATGGCGAACCGCCCTTCTCAGCGAGGCCCCCGAAGACCAGGAGTGGGCCGTCCAGCGGGCCAGGGCCGTCGCTGAGGACCTCGAAAGATGTTCCTCGAATGGCGGATCCCTGGCAGCCTAGCCCCGGGCACAATATCAACCGTTGGGCAAATAAAGTTTATTCAACTCAACTCAACTCCAGCACCGTTCACATCCCCACTACGTGAACGGAGGTCGAGGGAAGTATGAATGGCAAAAAGGAGTGACAGGGAATGGGAGAGGGTGTTCGATTCTCTCAGAACGCAGCAGCAGTCACGAGTCACTCGGCCACGGAAGTGCCCCACATTCGCTCAAGTTGTAAGCGCCACCGGAGGGTTCCTATGGAAATAGCGTTAGTGGCCAGCCTATATGTGTGTGGTGGCCTTTGTGTGTTTATATACCAGATGGGGCGTTCCTGTATGTGCCGAATGTAAGCCTCCCTCCTGGACAAACTGTTCTATCGTTCGCGTTCACACTTTCTATGAAAGTTCGGTGTGCCTAAAGAAAAAAAAAAGGGGGGGGGGAGAAGTGCGATTTAGAGTACTATGCACTCTACGATTTGAGAGGGGTAGGCTGTCCCTAGGGAGCGTAATCGAAGAAACTCGAGGACTCTTGAACTTCGCCTTCAAGAGTTGACCGCGAAAGTGCAATAGGGCCCCGTTAGCATCGTCTTAGGGCCTGACCACACGCACGCGTTGCAGCGTGTCAGCACGTGACCTTCTGACGTGGCGCCGCGTAAAAAGTTCACGCGCTGACACGCTGCAACGCGTACGTGTGGTCAGGCCTTTACGCGCTTGCCAGGCTTCGCCTGTCAGTTAACACCTCCTCTGTGCCGCGAGGAAAGGAACTTCTGTGCGCGTAGCATTGGCCGTTTCAAACTCTCCTAATATGCATGCCTACTGCCAGTGCAGTTGCGAAGTGCCCACTACGTGTCCGTAAGGCATACGCGCAGCTGCACACTTTTTCGATGCTGTTGGCGACAATGATGATTAGTTATGAGTCTTATGACTGAGCGCCTTGTAATGGGTTGGCCTTTAAAACCGCCACTCATTGCGCACTTCATACGGTGTGACGACTTGGTGCAATTATCCCCTTCTGTCCTGCAATTTCCCATGTGTTAACACGACACCCCTCAGTATGTGACGTCTGCAGAGGACGAGATGAAGGGAATTGATCAAGGGCTGGTTTTCTTAGGCATGTACAACCTAATGAAGCCAACAGATATTACACTTTTATAATAGTTTCCAGGTTACAGTTAACGACTAATAATAATGTCCTATACTTTCCTTATCTTCATTGGCTGTTGGTTTCATTCGGTTGTAGAGGGCGTGACATACTGCGAAAGAAAATGCAAATTTAGCCAGGGGATCTACGTATAAATAGTTGGAAGCAAATGCTCTGGCAAAACTTGAAACTTCACCCTTCAACGTCAAACTTCAAGCGTTTAAGGTTTGCGCAGCAAATAGCAAGAAGTTATTTTAATAAGAAATGCTTGTCCTTTATTGCATAGCCCCCTACAGTTTGCGAGCGCCTACAAGCACACCAAGTTCAACCTTAAAAGCACTTGCTGCTATAGCTTCAGCCACGAGTAAACAATACTTACTAACGCGAACTAGCTTAAACAGCGAAATATAAATATATAAAAACAGGACGGCAAAAAACGCTGGTCCTGTCTCTACATTCACACGCTTTTTTTTATTAGTCCATAATTCTATGTTTTACATTGGTAAAGTTCATGTTAGGTTCTTCATAATTGTTCTTTCCCTTGGGGACATTATCAGGTTGATGGCATACAGACAAATGAGCTTAACTAAGGTGTATATTAACGGAAACGCCAAGCTACTGTCTGGTTTCTCGAACATGGCCAATGAAAAGAAAGTTAAGGAAATGGCGCGTGCTCAAAATTACACCTCAGTACTTCCCTAAATAACACAGCCTCGCTCTAAAGCAGTTTGGTGAAGTCAGAAAACGGAACAAAACGGCCTCCCTTTGTTCACGTATACGCGGGAATCCATTAAAAGAGTGCCGCTTGGGAGGAAAGCTTGTTTTCATGCATTGAGTGAGCGTGGGAGGCTCTGAGCTTGCAGAACAAGACTAAGTTTCTTTAAGCGCAGTCCCCGCTTTACAGCCTTTACTTTTTTATCCCGTTTACGATGAAGCAACTTCTACATAAAGCATGCCCCGGTTTACGCACTCTACCCGCAGTTACGATCTACGTAAGAGCGTTAAAAATGTTATACACTCTAAGAAGTGAGTATGTGTTACTCTTTTTGTTCTGACTTGCCTCGTATATGACTCGCGTTAAAGACACAGGTTAACTCTCTTTTGAGTCGCACGACTCTCCGACGAGAGTATAACGATCTCTCTGTAAGAAAAGAGAGTTATAACTAAGAAAGTGAGCGTGTCTATTTAAAGAGAGTCGTATACGTGGTAAGTCACGACTCAAACAAAAGAGTCTAAAGGTAGTTTTTAGATGCGAAGTATCTTATGACGGAGTTCAATCCGGTGGTGTTGGTGTGCGGCGTGACCACCCTTACTGCGCATGCGCATACCCTCTCCACTCGCCCTCTCCATTTCCATTCGCCCTCTCTCCACTTTCCCTCTCCCCTCACCTTTTCCACTCTTTCTCTGGTACACGAGCTAGACATGCCGAAATTCTCTCCTGCGCAACGCCGCGATGAGCACCAGCACCAGCGCATGCGCATCCCCTCCCCCTCTTTCTCCTCTCCTACGCTGCCCCCCTCTCGCACGCCTGCCGACCGAGTTGCCCGCTCGCCCTGTGAGAATTAATGGCCAGGCTAGAGGGAAGACAAGACGCGCGTAGCGTTCCTCTTCGCGTTCGACGACGCGAGGTCGGTAGCATGCCCAAAGAACGCCAACGGAACGCGATCGTGCAAGTGCTCCGGCTTCGCATCGCCTCATGGTCCCCTTTAGCGAGAAATGGTGCAATTTTTTTTCCCTTGGGGGTGCACATTGTGTACGCGTGCGCGTGCGTGCGTAACTGGCCAACGACACTGCCTCCGCAATCTTAGGCGCGTCGCTTTGCTCTGTAACAGAGATCTTGGAGGCGTAAGCCACGGCCGAGCCCCTGGAAATAGCTCTAGCCACAAACTCGCCCTCCTACCCGGAATTTCACTGCCCCCCCTTTTATAAATTAGGGGACCGAAAAATGTCCAGGCAAATGGACAGACAGCCATAACAGAACTAACAACACCAAAAGGAAGGCGTCGTATTCATTCCCCGATAACACCTCGTCAGCCAGCACTTGGCTGCTCCCGCGAACGTATTTCTTTTGGGCGCCTGGTTTTCGTAACGGCCAGTGAAGCGAGTCTTTCCGGGACCAATCGAATTTCAATTAATTTGGCGTATAAAGACAGCCTTTTCATGACCCAGGGGCGAAACCATTTCCCTTTGTACGTACTTTAGTATAGGCTACCATAATACGACTTTTATTCGCAAGAACCAAAACGATTGCCACGCAGAGTTTTTATATAGTAAAGATATAAACTGGTTCTCTCGGCGTGGTTCATGGATGATTACGAAAATGAAAGAGGATGAGGGGGCGAGTGAGAAGAGAGGGAAGGTAAAAGCGGGACACCGACCGCAAATATTCTCTCTCTCTCTTAAGTTTCACCCGCTATTTGTTTTTGTTCTTGCGATAGCTTTTTGTTCGAGCAGAGCAAAACACTCAAATAAAGACGGAGGGAAATTCCCTCTGAGGAAAAATAAAATAAGCATAGTTAGATTCAAGCACCACAACGATAAAAACAAATGTTGAACAGGAGGATGAGAAAATAGTTATGAATGACCTTCGGGTGTTCCGATGTTGATTGGGAAGGTTGGCATCAATGTGGACTTGGAAAACAAAACGTGGAGTAAGCACAATTCTCAGGCACTTGCAAGTGTGCCCACAGCGATAAGGAAACGAGCACTGCTTAATTAGGTCAGCGATGATCATAATTTCTTGGACATTGCAACGGAAACTTGGTAAAGTAAATGTGAAAATATGAAAAAGCTGAGTAAAGTCATCAATAGAGCTCAGTGCGACGCTGACAGTTGTAGCATAGTATGAACTCAACTGGCTGCGTTAAAATTGGACTCAGTGCAGGATGTCAAGGTAAACAAGTAAAAACAGAAGCATATAGCAAGCGGGCTTCGAGAAACAATGAGACAGTCAAGAAAAATTAACACCATCTTCCCAAAGGGAACCCTGATGGGATGCGAAGCAGCAGCGTTGCGCACGGGTGGCGTCACGGGTTGAACGGCGCTAACGCGGTGGAGAGGGTGAAGCGAGTGAGAGGTGACACGTACAGACATGTTTCAACGCGTACGTTAGGCGCGCGCAGGTTTATTGCGCGTGAACCGACGAGTCGGCGGTGTAGCGAGCGGCGGTCGCGGTAGCGGAGCGAGTGGCGGTAGTGGCAGGTGTTGCGGGCGAACGGACGAGGCGGCAGCTGCGGGCGCTGCGGCGAGCGCGCGGCAGGCGAGGGAGAGAGTGACTTCAGCGCGTACTGCGAGGGGAGCGTGACGTCCACGCGCAGCTGCGGCGTGGCCTACTTGGCACCGCTCCAACAACTGCGGCGAGGGGAGCGCGTTGCGGCGCGTTCGTAGGGACGCACGGAGGGACAGCGTTACACAGGCTAGTCAAAGAGCTGCTTCGCATCTAAAAAAGAGAGAAGGGAGCAGGTGCGACCGACCGCGTAGATTCCGGATTTTCCGATTGCGGCGCCACTGGCGGGCAACGCGTAGGAGATTGGGGGCGGTCCGAGACACGAGCTAGAACCAAATTACTCTACGCGGACGACGACAACCGCATCGTCGCATACCTTGCCCCCAAAGTACCCCTCCACGCCCCCTGTTTGTGCCCCCCCCCCAAGCCCACCTTCCGGTTTCCCCTCACTCGCCCTTTCCCTTTTCCACCTGGCGCCCGTGTTACCCGCTCCTATTTATTATTTGTTTCTCCTTCACCAGCCGCGATGCAATGCTGGCAAAACCATCTGTGTCTTGCGGGAAGGCCGGCCGACATGCCCGGGCGTACTGTGGTTCCGGAAAATAATGAGAGTCGCGCGAGTTAAAAACCGAACAACAAGAGTTCTTTAGATTTTAGCGCTTTATCCTGAGTAATAATAAGACCAACTCTCTCCTTTAACGTAGCTACATAATTTAACTGCATTGCACATTTCGTGGCGACGAAAAAGCAAACTTTACAAGCCCTATACACTATCAATTCCAGTTTCTTACCTTTAAAAAAATAGGAGTATCAAATGAACACAGACAGTGGTGCAGTCACTGCACATTGAACAATGTTTCCTTGCTCTGGATAGTTTTTTTTTAAATATTTCCTGTTCTAATTAACTTTGCTGTATTGTAATATGGAAGCAGCGTTGTAGGTAGAGCTTCGCGTAGGGCCGTGAATTTAATTTTTTTTTTGGCTCATTCCTGCCGTTTGAAAACTTCAGATGAATGGCGTGTGCGCTCCTTAACTGCATAGTTTTGAGATATGAAGCTGTTCAGGTCTGTATATTTCATTCACCTGCTGGGCAGTATCAGAGTGTCATTATTCACGCTATACAAAGCAGGGGATCGGTTCTTAGCAACCTCTCGCAAGAAGCTGTGTTCTAGCTAAACTCGCACTTATTTCCTCTTTTTTTGAACATATTTGTGTCATATTTGTGTTCTTTCCGGTGTCCAGCACAACATGACCAGAAACCCGCACAATACACTCTAAAAAATTCTAGGGAACCGACACGCCGTAAATAGATGAACAGGAGCACCCGGCCCGTGTTTCCCACCCACACAATCAAATGAATCAAACAAACAATAGGGCCAAGAAAAGCATAGCGGAGACTTATTGTTGTTTAAACTGCAGTGCAGTGATTATTACCTAACTTGAAATGAACGAAAGTGAACGAAAACCCATCCTTTCCATCGGTGGGATCCGAATCCACAACCTCCAAATTCACTTTCCTCGAAGGTTGTGTTTTCGGATCCCATCGACGGAAAGGATAATTTTTTCGTCAACGTTTAATCATTTTAATTTTTCGTCATAATTACTGCACTACAGTTAAACCAAAAATTAATGTCGCTTATGCTTTCCTCAGCCTAATCGTCGGTCGGGTTCATTTTGTTGTGTCTAGAAAAAAAAAACGAGCCCCTCGAAAAAAAGTTGCCCTTCTTTCGTTCTACAATAATATTAGAACACGCCGAACAAGGTCGCCGTTGCTAAGTCTGTTATGCCTTCTTTCTCCTGCTTCTGTTTCTTTCTATCTCTTTCTTTGTCTCTCTCTCTCTCTCTTCATTTCTTTCTTTCCTTGTCTCCCTTTCTCTGTGTTTTCTCTCTCTCTGCTTCTTTTTCATTCCCTCCATCTTTTTCTCGTTGTCTCGCCCATAGCAACAGAATCATATGGTTTCCATAAATGCTTGTTCTGCTAGTGTGCCTGGATAGCCGAGTGGTTACGACGCTCGCCTTCGGGCCGTGGTTACGAGGGTTCGAATCCCGCCCACCAAGAAATCTTGTTTTATTTATTTATTATCTCCCTCTCCGCATTACTCTTCTTCCTTTCGTTCCTCTATCGCGTTGCTAGGCGTAGACGTACCAGGTGGCTGCTAAGGAATGCGCAGTAACGTCAGAACAAGGCGAGTTTCTGCGTACCGTTCCAAGCCTGACCTCAAGCTTATGCAGCTAAGCTGTTAACAAATTTTGATGATTCAGAGACTTATGCACTGGAGTTTAGAAACAACGTTGACGATACAGAAGTTAGACAGCAATAAGGCGTCTCAATAACTACTCACGAAACTGTCGTCGTACTGCTTTCGAAGCCAGAATTGCAGCGCGCAACACTAGACTTCATCCTTGTGAACTTCTGCAGTCGCACTGGGAACGTTTCTTAGCTTTCGACAAACACTTCCTTCAAAGTCTGATCTTCGAAGTCAGCGAAGAAGTCATCGCGAACAGTAGTACTGGTAACGTAACACCTTTAGATCAAAAATAAAATAACATTTCTAAAAGCCTATAAATGGGGTTCAGGTGCCGCGTTTCAAACGAGACTTGGGCGATTCGTTTTAATGAACGTGTTGACGGTACTCTATTCGCGTATCTTCGTGTTTTGCGCATAGGAAAACGACGCAGGACGACTACCATTCCAATGAAGTGGGTTGGTGAGAAAAATATTGGCTCTGCGTTGTTCTGCAACATGTCAGTCCTCCACAGGTTATTGACTACAACGTGAAGAAATTTTCTTTGGAGTCTTCAGTGAGTGAATATATCTGAACCATATAAATTTGTGGTAAGGGCCATGCCAAAATAAAACAAGAAAACTTATTAGGAAGGGTTTATGGATATATTTCATGATGGTGGAATAAAGGCCCATTGCAAGACGACATGTAAAGCCAACATGGGTCATTGTACATCTCGGGAAAATTGCGACTACGCGAGAATTTACAGCAGCACACGCGTTTCGGTGAACACGGGATGGGCCTTTTAGGGTCGTCCAAGACTCTGATGAGTGCTAGAAACAAGACACCATGTCTATGCCGCCCGTAAACAAAGTTGCAGGCAAGGCCGCAGCCATGGAGCTTCCTACGGTGATACTGCATGCTTATGCATAACTCAGACAACTCCCAGAGGAGTGGCTGCGTGGAATTTATTCACACAGAAAAGTGGGAACCATTTAGATTACTGTGCACTCTTCTAACGGAGACCCGTGTGGAATCTTGCCTATAGAAGGCAACGGAGCGGTCCATGTACCTGGTCTCATTTTGTTGGGAAAATTGGGGACAATTTAGGGCACAAATACTCTTTTAAAAGAACGTGATAAGTTGTCATTTACCCCTGCAAAGCTGGGACGGAATTTGACGGAAGAAATTATGCGCAACTTCAACTGACTTGACATCGCAAAGGCGGAGCCGGTGGCATCAGTTTTAGCTTGGCCATTGCTTAGCTATATGTTTTCATTGCTTTAGGTATGTCTTTCATTTAGGTAAGTATCTAGTATGCTTGACTACACTTCATCTTTTGCTTAGCTACAACTCTCTATTTCTTTAAGTATATGTCTCTTTTTTGTTTAGCTGTGCCCCTTCATCTGTCAGACCTTCTCTTCGCTAGCTTTTGGAGTGATGCCACCGTGGCCGCTGTTTATTCAGCGTTCGCAACGTTATGTCAGTTAAAGTTGCGAATAAATATCTTTACATTAGCCGCACGTGCGCACTCCCCATCTGTTGGAATTAGACTCGAATGCAAGGCGAACATTCCAGAACGAATGCGAGACTTGGGTAGGCCGCACGCATTTCTAACGCTTTCCGCATCCGAAGTAGCACAAGTAATGCCACTTGACGCTGGAGGCAAAGACGCGTTTGGAATCTCTGGGACGCTCTAAGACTTCTCTGGCTCGGAGCATCGAACGCGCGCTACGATTGGTCGAATCGTTTCACTGGCACAGCCAATCGCGCTCCTGCTCTCTCCTCCTCTCCACACCACCTGCACCGCTCCCGCCATAGCTTCGACTTAACACTCCTCCTCGCTACTCAGCTTCACCATCTCCACGTCACTATACCATTTCGCTACCTGGCTCAACTAGCTACACTAGGCTTTCCTCTCGCCCACTCAGCTTTACCCATGCTCTCCCTATCGCCAGGCTTCGCTCTCAAAGAAGGCCTAGAAAGTGCGAACAACGATCCCCAGGGTTGCTTTAAACAGCACCGCCGTTATAACAAAGAGCAGAGTGGTGAGAGTAGAATTTAAGGGCTCAAACTTTTTTCAAGCTGGTGGTCCCTGAGTGGGCCTAGCTTGGTTACGTTGACTTTACTCGTGTATATAGTGGACCTAATATATAAAATAGGGATGCGAGAGTGATCAACTGTTGTTATAAACTGTTTAATCTCAACATTGGATCTTCTTCGTCTTCTCTTCTTGCTACCGCTCCTCTTCGCCTTCTGGTCGGGATGCTACATCCTCCGGGTCTCTAATCGTCATCATCCTTCCGCGGATGGTATGGCACTAGGTTACCCACACTTGTCACTTCTGTCTTGCCGGCTGGTCCTTCGAAGTGCGCCGACTTCAGTATACCTTGTTGTTTCACTGTTTTTAGGAAGACATAAGGACCTGTAAAAGCTGGGTTGTATTAGCGCGGTACATAGGAGAAGTAGACACGACACACACAAGAAAAAGACAGGTAGGCGCTCTCTTTTGTGTGTGTCCTGTCTATTTCTCGTATGTGCCGCGCTAATACAAGCTAAGTTCATGGATGACCAACTCGCCCGAACTACAACACACCTGTAAAGGCATTCTACGAATGATCAAGACCTTTTTGTACTAGTACCAATACTCCGCGTCGTATATTGGGCATGCGAGTTGAATGGCGCAAGTCGTAGTACTTCTTCATTGAACTTTTGTACCTGTTGGTTTCCTCTGTCGTCTTCTTGCGTTCTGGAATGTGAATCTTCCCTGCTATGCCAAGTTCATATTCTGCTTGTTGCCACGTCGTCTTCTGAAAGGCAGCAAACTGAGGGTTACAGCCAAGTCCAGCTGTGTGGGATTGATTGTGATGCCTCACCGCTACCTCAAGGACGCTCTTCCATCCTCCACGGAAGTCATCGTATATGGAAGTCTTCAAGTCGCGGATGAGGCGTTCCGCGATGGCATTTCCTTCGGTGTGGTATGGCTTTGCAGATTTTAAACTGATACCCTTTTCTTTTGCCCAGCGTCGGAGCGTCTCAATGCGGAATGCAGGTCCATTATCAGAGACAATTACATTGGTGTGTCTAAATTCCTTACTTTCCATTATTGAAATGACACTGTTCGCGTCTTCTCTTCCGGTTTTTGCCGCCGCAATGCGTGTGCACTGGTCAACAGCCACTAGAAAGGACTGAGCTCGGCGTACACCCTCCCCCTTCTTTTTTAGTTCACCAAAATAGAAATGCACAACTTCGAATGGGACATCTGAATATGAAGGAATCACCATCTGGTCTCCCTTTGGGCGGAATTTGGTTTTAATTGTCTGGAATTGATGACAAGTTATTGCGTAATTTTCTACGTCGGCCTTCATGTTCTTCCAAGTGACACGTTTCTGAATATTCCAGTATGTCCTCCAAAAGCCGTGATGACCACCTGAGGGTCGACTGGCGTGAGAGAACCGCAATATTGTTGATATGCAGCTTTGAGGCACAACAAACTTTCCATTGATCAGGTCTAACTCTTCGGTGCGTTCCCATACACTTGCGACGTGTACCTTTTGATAGTCATTTGTTTGCGCTATGTGCAATCTTGATAAGCCTTCCGCGTCAGGTAGTTTGTCACCGGGTCTCTGGCTAACATCAGACCTGAACTGCTGAATTTCGCTGATCCATCTTACCCCTCTGCTCTTCGGTTGTGTAAAGCTCGGAAGGTACGTCAAAGCTTCATTCTCTGTGAAAAGCTTTACCTGAGGGCCTTCCAAATAACTTCTGTAGTACCGCAAACGCCAGCATTACTGCTAAGGCATCCTTTACCATGGTTGTGTAGTTTATCTCAGCTTTTGAAAAGGTGTAGGAATAATAACCAATGACGTTTAACTGGTGGCTTTCGTCTTCGGCTAAATCTCGCTGGAATAACACCGCTCCTATGCCATAATTGGACGCATCAGTGCAGAGCTCGAATGGCTTGGCGAAATCGGGTAATGTGAGGATTGTGTCTGCAAATATGGCACGAACAGTTCTTGATATGCACGGTCGCATAAACATTTCAGAAATCTCCCATGAACTTTTTAGATACACTGTTCATCATGCGCTGAAACCAAGCGCCTGAATTCTTCCAACCGAATGGCAGGCGGTTGCATTCGTAAATAACAAATGGCAATATAAGTGCCGTCTACTTCATCGATTCTTCCTGGAGAGGTACCTGCCAGTAACCTTTGCACAAGTCGATTCTTGCAAACCACTTGCATCCTCCGCTGTCGTTAATGATGTCGTCAACAAAGGGCATAAGGAATGAATACAGCTCTGTGTGGGCGTTGATTTGCCGGTAGTCGGTACAGAATCGCAGTGCACCATCTTCTTGAGGGACAATAGTTATAGGCAACGCATACGGGGACGTAGACGCCCTTATGATCCCAGCTTTTAGCATTTGTTGCAGCTCTTGTTTCAGCCATGTCTTCTTTGCATGGGATATCCTATAGGCTCTCTTTCTCACAATAGTCGTGTAACGAAGTTAGAAAGGTGCTTCGGGTACGAAAGCTGCAGGTCGATATCCTTACAGGCATATAAGCTCCAGAAAAATTGTCCATACATCACTAGCGCATATGACAGTTCTCCGCTGCGTTGGTGTCTGGATAGCTGAAACAATGAAGTCTAGCGTCATTTTGTCTTTCTAAGAAATGTCCATTCTTAGCTTCTTCATGTTGGGTTTTGACACTATAAACGAAAATTCGACATCACGCATGACCAGTGCTTCTATCGTGAAGATCTCCCCAGCCAATTGTACATTGGCTCTTGTCCAGGTATGCCGTGTTCGAGATGCTCCATCATAGCTCTTAGCGGTTACCATTTTACCTTGCCGTATCTCCTCTGGTTTCACCATAATTTCATTAATTAGGCTTACTAAAGCATCTTTGTCAAGTAATGTATTTACTTTCCTTCCAGTTATAATCACTGCAGTTTGTAAAACATTTGACCGAACCAAGTAGACAGCCTCATTTTGGTTACATGGGTGGGGCTGTGCACCCACGTTTATTCGTTGTTCGTCTCCTGGGGGTCTCCGTTGCTAGGACGATAGTATGAAGCGGTACTTCTTGTGACTGCTGTCATAGCTGTCGCTGCATTATCTGCAGGAAATCTCGCTGAATGGGTCCAATTATGCTGTGCAGCGTACCCAGAGGCTTCATGGCAAACGTCAGTAAGACATCCCAGCAGGTCTTCAACCGTCTTGGCCGATCTTATTTGCAAATGCCTTGGGCAATCTTTGTCATGCCATGGATGACTAAAGGCACAATGGATGATTCAGGCACTGCAGGGTCTGCCAATTGTAAAAGACTTCTCTTCTCCTAGAAGTAATCATTAGTGAGCTTGAGCGCTGCTTGCAAAATATAGCTCCGTCCCACCGGTCGACAGGGCATTGGTCAAAAGCCGAGATGAAACTTGCTCGCAACTGATACCAGGAATCGTCCTGATGGTCTAGTATTCGGAGCTCATACCACTTCTTGGCATTATGGATAAGGAACAACCTCATATTCCGCATTTTGTCTTGTGACGTCGTCAAGCTATTCTTCCCACAAGCGTACTCGAAGAATTTCAGACAAGTAATTGCTGACAAGGACGTCCCATCGAACATGTCGTGCTTGACTAAGTCATTTATGGGACCAGTGTTAGCGCGTAGAGTCTCTGTTAGCATAGCAAGCAATCGTCCATAACGTCTCAACTTGCAACATCTGCTCCATAAGTAGCACTGACAACTGGGCGAGTTGGTACAGATGCATGGCTTCAGAACGGCGCAACAAGGAAGACGAAAAAACGAATGATCACACGAACACAAGCGCCGACTCACAACTAAAGTTTATTCCATATCACAGAGCAGATATATACACACACGTGGCTACACACAACGCCAAAAAACAAAAAGAACAACCAAAAGCCAAAGCACGTTAACCATTCAGGTACAAGATTTCTTTATCCTGTAGCGCAATCGAGGGACAGCTGATACAAGACTGTTTTTTATTTGGAATGTTCCATGCCTCGATTACTTCCCGAGTCGTCTTATCATGATGCCTTGAAATAATGCTAGTGAGGCTAAACTGAGGCGCGCAGCCGCACTTCTGACAGTGCTGAGAAATGTGCGAAAAACTATCACAACGTAGGTTGGCCGCATGTTCCCTTAATCTCATGTTAACACATCGGCCCGTCTGGCCTACATAAGCAGAGCCGCAAGACAACGGCAGACTGTAAACCACATTCGTGGCACAACTGACAGCCGGATTTTTGTGCTTGACACCACAACCTTCCTTCTTTTCTTTTTTGGCCTCTGCCTGTCTCTCTACACGTTCGCAAATAGCCCCTAATTTGTTTGGTACCGAAAAAACCACTTCTACCCCATATCTACCTGCGACGTTCTTCGGTACCAAACAAATTAGGGGCTATTTGCGAACGTGTAGAGAGACAGGCAGAGGCCAAAAAAGAAAAGAAGGAAGGTTGTGGTGTCAAGCACAAAAATCCGGCTATCAGTTGTGCCACGAATGTGGTTTACAGTCTGCCGTTGTCTTGCGGCTCTGCTTATGTAGGTCAGACGGGCCGATGTGTTAACGTGAGATTAAGGGAACATGCGGCCAACCTACGTTGTGATCGTTTTTCGCACATTTCTCAGCACTGTCAGAAGTGCGGCTGCGCGCCTCAGTTTAGCCTCACTAGCATTATTTCAAGGCATCATGATAAGACGACTCGGGAAGTAATCGAGGCATGGAACATTCAAAATAAAAAACAGTCTTGTATCAGCTGTCCCTGGATTGCGCTACAGGATAAAGAAATCTTGTACCTGAATGGTTAACGTGCTTTGGCTTTTGGTTGTTCTTTTTGTTTTTTTTTTGGCGTTGTGTGTAGCCACGTGTGTGTATATATCTGCTCTGTGATATGGAATAAACTTTAGTTGTGAGTCGGCGCTTGTGTTCGTGTGATCATTCGTCTTTTCGTCTTCCTTGTTGCGCCGTTCTGAAGCCATGCATCTGCTCCATAAGCACCGCAATGTGCTGGTTAGCGTCACTTGAAGACGGCTTGCCACTGGTTATCTGTCTGAAGTGCTCTTGATAGTCGGAAATCTTGATATTGATTTTCCATATACCTAGGCTGCTGAGACCCGCCTCGGTCACATTCGCCGTACTTGCCATGAACCGCAGCAGGCTTGGTGATGTCGCTGACTTCTGAGTTCGACTCGTTGCTCGTATTCAGCTTTGTACGACCTGAGGTACCGTTCTCCCGCAGCAGTAGTACCAAGTCCTACTTCTATCTACATCGTGCCGGGCTGCGCCAAATATAAAATAGGGATCTGATGATGGTCCTCGAATGGGCCAAGCCAGGTTACGTTGAGTTTACTCGCGTATATAGTGGACCTAATATATAAAATAGGGATGCGAGAGTGATCAACTGTTGTTGTAAACTGTTTAATCTCAACATTCGATTTTCTCTTCTTCTTCTCTTGACGCTACCGCTCCTCTTCGTCTTCTGTTCGGGACACTACACCTAATAAAGTTGTCTCACTCACGATTTAGAGCACTACGCTTAATTAAGGTAGGTCACCACCTTCAAAAACGAATTAAGAAATGATTTTTTTAATTTGACATTTTCAAGCTTGTTGTCTATTCAAGAATATTTAGCAAAAAGAATTATGTAGTTATCTTGAGCCGTTCGAAAGTTATGACCATTTTTCGAACACCTCTAAGACACATTCGAAACCGAAACTGAAGGTTTTTGATTCCACAACACCTGCCACGTCGTCACTAATGTTTTTCCTTGTACATATCACGTAATGATAACTGTCTAAGTACATTCCAAAGCTTGTGGGGCATGATGTTTTCGATTTATTTGAAAAATTTCCACTACACGGCTGCGGCACTCTGTTGTTTAAGTTGTGCGCGTTTTCGTTCGGCTGTCTGTGCTTTTTCGTACACCACTTCGAGCTCTTTGACTAAGTTGTGGCCTTTCAAGGAGAAAGTTATAGTACTCCAAGAAATATCGCAAACTATAGGACGAAAAAGAAGCATCAACGCAAGTTATGGAATCAATATACGAAGCGTGGACCTGCTGTGGCGCACAAAGATGAGAGTCAGCTGGCGACGCAAAATGAGCTAGAAAAAATGTATGTGCTTCAGCTTCCTCAAAAAGAGAATGCACCGCTTCAGAGGAGGTCCCAAGCTATGATCCTAGAGAATTTCAGATATGTTGAATGTTTCTTTATTTTATGTATATTCGAATTAAATCATTAAAGCCATTTTTCTCAAAAGATGATTTTTTGCATCCTACACTTACGCGAACAGTGATAACTTTCCTTGTGATAAACATTTTTACATACGATTTTGCATACTATTTCTTTATTCACCGCGCGATCGGTCTATAGGTGGCAGCACTCTCGCCGCGTTTGTGTGAATAGGGAGTCGGCGGTGCGCTTATAAATGTACGCAGCGGCGCTCCGCCATCGGCGATTTCAGTTGATTGTTGGCGAACAAAGCGCGTTGATTGCAGCATAATGTATGTATACGCCCTCCATTGCCACATTAATACACGAAACCGGCCTAATGTTCCTATTACGTGTGAGAGAAGCGCAATCTGCCAATAAATGGGGTACTGACCTTCGGTCACATTCGTGTTTTGCACTGTGCTCGATGGTTTTTCTTGCATTATTTGCACAGGTTTAAATTGTGTTTTGCCTATACCACAATATGAATGGTGTTGCGCGAATGAGCCAATTAGGTATTTGCTTCTTGCTCTAGCGGCTACAAAAAAGAGAGAGCCTGTAATTCTGCGTAATTAGATGAAGTAGAACTTTGTGCACTCTGATTTTCTGTTTGCATGATGAATACGCGTACTGCTGTAGAAATGCGTGGCTTCAGGTCTTTTTTGCCGCTAACCGGCCTCTGCAGACACTAGTTCATGCTTTGCGGTATTACAAGGATTTCCAAATCGCCAACGCTTCACATGATGGTGTCGCTAAAATTCTGCATTCACACCTCGACATTTACTACTTTTTTTCGTTTAGGACGACGCCAAATGCACTATGTGATGTGCTTGAACGGCAAAGTGATACCCACATTGAAATGATTTTGGGGAATGGACGGTACGATGGTTAGACCTAGCGCCATACCGACACGTGCATGCACTCGCTTATTAGAGTGCATACAAGTATCGTAAGGGGAAATGGTTATGTATATAGTGTAGGCACAGGTACAAGCATTTGATACTGTACTAGCACAACGGAATAAGCTGTAATCTGAGGACGTACATGACGTACGCACACACGGGAACACGGTGTGGCTAGCAGACGACGCAAGGAGCCATCCACACCACGGTGTTTCGTCCGCTCGCCGCTAGGTGCCGACTCTGATCGATCTCGCGGCCAATAGGTTGAGTTGAGCATTCAAGCAGAATTATTGAAAATGAGCAGCAACTTTTTGTGCTATGGCCAATTTTGTGCAAAACAACCCTGTCAAATATAAACTTTTTCATTCTTTTTACGATAACGCGCCCTAGATTAGAGATGGGGGGATCGAGGAGGTTAGATGCACAGGATAGTGTCCTCACTACGAACCTGCCAAGTTGCGTTTCAATCGCACCAACCATTTTGGAGTTATGACTGTTGGCGCAACATGCACATTTTGGCACATTTTGATTTTTATAAATTTTGCTTTTTACATTTTTAGCAGTTTCATCATTCTAAAGTTTAACTTTACCTAAGCCCTGCAAGCCAAAATCATAATTATCAATTTTTGTACTGCAGCTGTAAAATTTTCTTCTCGAACCTTAAGTTTATTTAGCAAGAACATTATTGATTGAACATATTACTTGCCGCGCAAATGAAGAGCGGCCAAACCGTCTCAATAAACTATGTGACTAAACCACATCACATTCAGTAATATGTCTTTAGAACAACTGTTCGAAAATTTTGAGTACGATGTGGTCTACTACAGGGGAGCATTAAAGGGGTCATGAAGCACCCCTTGGGCTGATTGAAAAAACACATCCTGCGGAAAGCTGACACGGCTATGAACTGCTCTGCCAAATATTACAGTCGTGCGCGCCGCGTAATGGCCACAAGCGGAGCGCGAAGTTGCCGTTTCCCCAGGCACTCTCTTCTCAAACAGAGGCCGGTTCTCACTCTCGTCGGTGGGCGGGGCGTCTGTCCGCTGTACGTCGCAAGAGACATAGCATGCTTATTGGCCGATAGCCGACGTAAATCGAGAGCGGCGTTCGGATCAGATGCGCTTCTTGCCGCGGGGTGCCGCCACTTGCCGGCGCCGCACTCCTCAGTACACGGTAGCCGCACTCGCGCAAGCGAATCACAGCGGGAGAGCGATCGCGTTTCATGACGCGCGCCGGCGTAACTTCTTTCCCCATGCCATCCCTCCCTGTCTAGCTTCCAGTGCGCTCGTCGGCACGAGAAAAGAGAGAAAGCGCTGGGAGCGTGCGCCAAACCCCCGTAACTCCGCTGATTCTTGACGGATTCGAGGAATTTTTGCGGCAATCGATTCGGGAGGCAGTACACTCCGATACTGAGGCCATTAGACCATTACTTGGAAAAGTGGTTCATGACCCCTTTAAGCTGACACTGTACACACACACAATGTGTTTTGAAAGAAAGATCGCCGATTCAGGGCACCATACACTCAACAACTGGAGATCTGTAAGCCGTCCCTGCACAGCCACAACAGAACGTCCACATACAGCGCTCTTGGAGCCGCAATACCATTGCGCAATGCTAACTCTTGTCATTGAGAACACCCGCAGTCGCCATGGGAAAGTATGTTAGTTTCCAACACATGCTCTCTTTGTTCTCTGAATTTCGACGTTATCGAATAAACCACATTGAAGAAAAGCACCGGTAACAAAAACCCTTTAGTCTAAAATGTCTAAAGCAATAAAATAACCTTGCGAATAGGAAATGAATGAGCTTCAGGCGTCGCGTTTCAAGACAGTCTAGGTTGCGCGATTCGTTTTAATGGAGGGCTCAGCCGTTTGTTTGTACGTATCAAGGAGGTTTAAAACGAATTGCTGGAGTGGAAATTATACCTCAGGATCGAAGCCGTATCCATCCCAAGAATGCGGCAGCGGTCGCCATCTTACTAGGGACAAGATAAAACGACAGCGTCCAGCGAAGGAAAGGGACCGCTTTCCTCCTGCGCCCTACGAGTTTAATATGACTACTTGGTTCATACATCCTGAGGTTTAGCGCAAATACAGGATGCAGGATGAGAGAATATACGAGGACACATCACCCTGTATTTGCCGTAACTTTGCACTTAAAGGGGCCTACAATCACTTGTTGAACATGGTCAGAAAATGCTGGCGATCGGCAGTAGAAGCTCCTGTGAAGACGTGAGCCAAACGTTATACCACTGAACGCGGGAAGGAATTTACAATTACGTTTCAAAGACAGCTGGAAATTGCTCGCTCGTCTCTCGGCAAATGCCGTGAGAGACTGGCCCGATTACGTCATAGGCTGGTGGACACGGCCATTGGCTGACTTCAGCTTTCGGACCCGCCACGGTGGCCTAGAGATTATGGTGCTCGACTGCTGACCTGCAGGTCGCGGGATCGAATCCCGGCCGCGGTGGCCGCATTTTCGATGGAGGCGGAAATGCTTGAGGCCCGTGTGCTTAAATTTAGGTGCAAGAGAATCGACGTACAACTAGGCTAGTTGGTTGAAATGATTGGTTTGACTGAACTAAGCGCACGCTGACGAATACGAAAAAGGGGAGACAACAGGACAAGCGCTTGCTCACAACTAAAAGATTTATTGAACAAGAAAGCATATATATACAACTAACAACTGAGTTTGTTCTATATATATCCTTTCAAGTTCAATAAATCTTTAAGTTGCGAGTAAGCGCTTGTCCTGTTGTCTCCCCTTTTTCGTATTCGTCTGCGTGCGCTTAGTTCAGTCAAACCATAAATCTACATGTGCACGTTAAAGAACACCAGATGGTCAAAATTTCCGGAGCCCTTCACTACGGCGTCTCTCATAGTCGAATCGTGGTTTTGGGACGTTAAACCCCAACAATAATTATTAGATTTGAGCGTTCCTCTGCTGCATACTTACCGAGGCTGCGACGGGGTGCCACCACATTGTGCTAGAATTACACCCTGTAGATACAGAATTATAATGCTTTTCCGTAATCTAATTAGACTAGTCCCGGTAAGAATAAAGTATTGATTCGATAGGTACATATTATTGGAGTTCTTCCAAATAGTCTCAGCGGGCGTCGATATTCCGCTTCCAAAGCTTATCACACACTGCAAAGGCTCCATGAAGGTCGGCTGTCTTGGCTTCTTTCCCACTCAGTGACGGCCCGTTAGATGGCGGGAACGCTGTCGAAACGGTGACCATTCAGGCTTCTCTTGAGTTTTGGGAACCGGAGGATGTCTGCCGGCGCATTTATAGGCGCTCTTTCAGGGCTGCATCAGCCCTGATGTGAGAAACCTCGAACTGCGTACTAATAACGGGATGCTTTACACTATCACAAATATTATATTTATTGTTTACACGTAAACAAATATACAAAGAGTAGAACTTCGTATGACATGCACACTAGCAATGCATGCCATATATTTTCCGTCATATTGTCACGTGGTCGTGACGTCGACGAAGGCAGCAGTCGGCGTTTTCAAGATGAAACTGTTTATTTGGCCGAACTTGTGGCCGGGAAACGGAAAGTTAATTTACAGCAATACACACGCTATGCACTGATAGCGGCGAACAGAGCGTCGACCGTCGATCAACTGACAAGCGGTGAAGCGCGTCGGCATTTATACATGTGCCGTCGAATATTCCTGCGTTATCGCTGGTTGTCGCGCAAGTTCTAGAATAAGCTCGAGTGTTCGCGTCTTGCGCGGAATCTTAACAAAACGATCTACAATAACCGCGAAGCATCTCGAACAATGAGGCGCAGTGTGCGCTGAGCGTTGCTGACAGTCTTGTGGGCGAAAACCGAATACTGATAATAAGAAACGCACGTGGCAATATACCATGTGACGACCTGCAGTAGGCACGGTCCGCCTTAACTCATCGTAGTAGGTCCCTTCACCGCGATAACGAAATGCTACGAAATATTAGTTGCCCCATGAAACGCGTCATCCACTGAGTAACTATGCTGGCACCCTCAGTTCACGTAGCGGTGGGAGCAAGAAAAAAAAAAACACGCACAACGCTAAAACAGTTTTGTCTCGTATAGAGCCACAAGACGTCGTGAATAATCCCGAATATTCAGCAGGCTTACGAACTTCGCCCCGCAATTTTAATACCAAGTGCGTAGTTAAGACATTCCCTTGTGTGCGTGTGTTTTGTTGTGTTTTTCTCAGATGCGACAGAGCAAACGAAGACCGACGATGTTCCGGCGTCCTATCCCACAAGGCAGCATTCTTAAGCACAAAGTGAGCCTAAAGCACGTTTCGATGAACGAAACTTCTCTCGATCACCGCGCTCCCTTGTGCGCAATATGTCTGGGCTGCGCTGCTGCCAACTGTATAGTGTCTCTTTTAATGCTGGCACACCTGAATAATAGACAAGATGGTGCGTGAACTCTGGCATCCCTGCTTGTATAAACGAGACCAAGGACGACAGTGGAACCCCGAAATTCTAGTGGCTGCAGTCTGCACAATTCTCGCACGGAACTACCTTACTTATCGTATGTCACGTAGACAAAAAATAGAGATCCCCACGCTTTGTGGAAATCCGTTTCTTGCGAAGATGTCAGCGAGTACTTTTATGCTGTGTTACGAGGTGGATCGACATGTTTTACAGCGAAAGCTGTTATGAGATCACAACAAGGGCCGTTTTTGGCGCCGTAGCTGTCCGCCGCCGCTGCCGCCGCTGCCGCCGCTGCCGCTGCCGCCGCTGCCGCCGCCGCCGCCTCCGCCGCCGGTGTCCGTAACCACTATCGCTCGAAATAAGAAAAAAAACGAAATAAGAAAAAATTTACAGGATGGAACGGGGTTCGAACCTGGGCCCTCTGCGTGGGAGTCCAGTGTCCTACCTCAAAGCCATGCCGGTGCTTGAAACTGCTTTGCAAAAACACCCAATACCGGCTTCATGTCGGGAAGGAACCACATTAACATATGTATTGTAGCGTGGTAGAAGAGTAAACCAAGCACTAAGCGTTACACAACACGAATTCTGTAACCAGGCGTCATACAATGCGAATTGCGCAACGAGTGGGTTGTTGAATGCTTCCAACCCATTACAAAGGGCTCTGCCATAATTCTTCATCGTCATCAGCCACAGCATCAACAAAGTGCACATAATGCCTTACAGGTGTTTAGCAGGTACCACGGTTCTCCGCAGAATGACGAAAAATTGCATAGTGGCTGCTTCTCTACTTCTCCAAAATTATGATGATTGATAGTGTAGTCGGTTGCTCGGAAGTTCACTTCTATTGGTTGCCAAGGAAGCCCATAAGGCTCCCATGATCCACTTCTTCAGGGCATTCATACGTCATTCGAGAAGGGACACCAAGTGACATTTCAATGGTTACCAAGTCACTGTGGCGTGCTTGGCAACGAACATGCCGATAATGCTGCTCGGTCAGCTTTGCAAGGAGACAAGGAAGAGGCTATACCGCTTTCAAGGTCTGATGCTGCTGCCATGCTTCAAAGGATCGCAAAGAATATTTCGCACTCAACACTGAATACGTCAAGAAGCCAAAACTATCGGCAACACCACCTAAACGAGTTGCGGCGACTTCAAATACCATCTGGACTCCGCCGAAGAGAGGCCACTCTGCTATGCCGCTTATGGCTAAGAGTGGCTTTCACGAAGTCATATTCGTTTCGAATAGGGATGGCCGACAACGCTCTTTGCGACGCCTGCGGCACCGAGGAGACCTTGCAACATATCTTCTGCGACTGTCCTCGCTACACTGCGCAGAGACGATCCCTGGTATTCGCTCTCGCTCATCTTCACAACAGACCGTTGACACTAGACACGATTCTCCAATGTCATCCTGAGAAGTCATCGAGAGTTCAAGCAACCAAGGCATTGCTCAAATTCCTAAGGACAACAGACTTACACGAGCGGCTGTAGACTTTTTAATGATGCCGCATACCGCACAAGACTACCGCTCTGCGCTGTGACGTTATGTGTGTGCGTGTGTGTTCCCCTCTCTTTCTCTCTTTCTTTACTCTTCTTTCGATCTCCCCCATCCCTTCCCCCTGTACAGGGTAGCATACCGGTTATGCCAAACTGGTTAACATCCCTGTCTTTCCTCTCTCCCGTTTTCTTCTCTTCTCTTCTTCTTCAGGGTCTCAATAAAGTTAATTCCCTCTCTCTATCTCTTTCTCACGTTAGCTATGTTATAAAGCGTGGTGGGAGAGTGACATAACGACCGGGCGTCACACAATGCGAATTGAGCAACTAGTGGGTCCTTTAAAGCTTCCAACCCATTACAAAACTCAATCGTAAATCTTCATCGTCATCTGCCATCGCATCAAGAAACTGTTCATAATGCCTTACAGATGGTACCTCGCTTCTCCGCAGAATGACGAGTAATGTCGTGGTGGGTGCTTCCCAACTTCACAAAAATTATGATTTGTGGCGTAGTGGATACATTGCTAGTGTACTTGTGTTAGTATCCACAAGAGAGTTTAGAACTGGCTCTAGAAATGCCGATTTTCGAGCTTTCGCTGTGACTGTGCTGCGCTTTCCGCGCAGGCCTGGCGTTTTTTTGTAATTGTAGTAGCTGTGCGCACATCGTGGGCTTACCAGGCACGTCGACAACAGTGGCGTTTAAAGGGTACCTTGTGGCGCGACGCAGCGCCAGCCCTAACGTTAGAGTACATACGTCAGTATTATCGAAACTAAGTGCATTTTATACTGCAATAATGTGAATATCATACGTAACTTTCGGTAATGTATTCATCCGGGGTCGAGCAATGCTTCAACATCACAGCATCACAACCACAATTGACGTTGCACCGTTTTACGTCTGCATAGGCTGTTTTTCCAAGTCAGTTTATAGACCTGGCGTGGCTCTATGGTTCAATACCTGATTGCCACACAGTATGCTTGGATTCGATTCCTGCTGGGACCTAACTTTTTATTCTTTCCATTCGTCGGGTCAACGCTGGCGATGTCGGTTTTGTCTTAACGCTCTCGCATTCAAATTACCAATGTCTGTTCTCGCCGTTCCTGATTAGACATAAACTGTCAATCATGTGTGGCGCATACCCGTACACCGCGGCCCGTGGTGAACGGGTATGTGCCACACGTGTCTGAAGGAAATGGTTTGACGACGTACGCCACAGAATGTTCACGTTATTCATGTCATGACCCGACAGTCATATCCGTCAAATCCTCTTACCCTCCCATGCCAGTTTTGGTCTGCATAATGTTGAGGAGGCGATCATGAGAGCACCCAGACGTAGGCGGCTAGATAGATAGATACGTAGATAGAAACGCTCAAAGCGCCAAAGGCTCGCTAAGAAATGCTTCGCATTTAAAAGAAAGAGAGAGCGACAGCGTGCAGATTATGCTATAGGTGGGTCTCTCGTACGTGAGGCTTTAACGTCATCTGAGGAAACCAACCACACGACACCAGGCAAGCGTTTGCGGTTTGTGACACAGCGAAATCGCGGACAATATTCCTTAAAGAAAAGGAAATGAAAGAAATAAAATAGGAAAATGGAAAGACAGAAAGAGAAGAGTCGATTTCTTGAAGAAAAACAAAAGAAAAGACGGCGTCTCTAGTCAATATAGCGCGGTGACCAGTTAGCTACTTTCACGGTTCCCTGTTGCGTTGTGTCCTCATGGCTTGTAGCGACACTCACTATTGATATTTTGTTTTTCGTTTCTTTTCTTTACTCCAGTGCCACATCTCGTAAATCCTGTTTAGCACCGGATGGTTCCTTATGTCAGTAGGAGCTATACAAACTCCTGGAAGACTTCCTGTTCGTCATTGAAGAAATAATAAAAAACAAACAACGCGAAGCTGTGAGAACCGCGCGATTGTCGGAGGGAAACTGTCGCGCATTTCGCCGCGGTTCTTCCCGCCGAGTCCCAGCGTTAGCGTGAGACCATAGAAAGAGTTGTGATTTGGAGAAGGCAGCACGTGAATGCCAGCTAGCGAGACACGAGACAGCTGTAACTTTGAATACGTATGCAAAAGTGATAGGCATACTTTGAGGAGATTGCGGGCGAATGATAGCGCTGTGGGACTTAGGAAGAAGGAGTTGAGGTAAGCATTTTATCTGCTGGGTATTTGAGTTAACCGGCGTCATGTCTGGAATACCACCAACAACGTTCTTGAGTGTTTTTTTAAATGTTTAACACCTTTTTGAGTGTTGAAAATGTTTTTTTTTTTTCATTTTTGTCTCATAAGAACGGAAGCAAATAAGGTGTTCTCACTTGCAACATTTAGGTGTCCATTTCTGTTGCACTGAGTATGCTTGATGAATGTAAAAGGCAAGGACATGTCCGCCTCTTTTTCTGTGTTATCTCTTATATCTGTAACAACTGCGAACGTCAAGCTCACTCATTGTCAGGTCTCGGCCAATGGGAAAAACGAGGTGAGGATCTGGGATACAGGGCAAGGAAAGATTACAATGAAACAGATAAAAAAAGTTCTCGGTAACGCCTTCCCAGTTTCTTTACCTGAGTCTTCCAATATGGGAATGTCGCGTCCTTTTGGAAAGGTACAAGTGACCGTGTACCCCTGACCATTAGGTGCAACCCTTGAGACGTGCTCTAGGAGCTCGCACTGAGATTCCTGAGGTGTCTTCAATGACGCAATGGTTGTGCGCTATGTTAGCAGAGAGGATGGAACGGGAGAGGAAGAAGAAGGGAAAGAATAAGGACATCTTGTTAGGCACTGTGCCGCTTCTTTGGCCTTCGTTCCTTACTTGACACCTTGCTAGAGACCCAGGACTTTCATATCCCGGCCACGCCATTAAGGTGAGCCCTTGATGTCACTGATGGTCTTGCAGCGTCTGCGTGCAGCGTCGCATCAGTTTTATTTATTTATTGTTTTGCGTGTTGCTCTTAACTTCTTCCCAGCTGTCACGGCCTCTTCCCTTGTGGCAATCGCGTAAAATGTGAGTCTCGAATTTTTCAAGAGGCTGGACACGACCGGGTGTTCGCTAGATTAGTTTAGTTAGATAGAGCCACGTTTGCCGTGTAATGTCGGTTGCGATCACACACCTGCCACACTTGTCAGCCCATGCTTTCTTTACACCTGCCGTGATGCAAGGTTAGTTAAGGTTAATCTCGATGACATAATGAGAGAAGCATCTTCTACTATTATCTTAAGTATTATATTTTCTTTCAAGTTGAGGCAGTGAGGAAATGCCTGTACATAAGTTTGTAAGATGGCACAGTCATTCGGTTAAGATTAAACGAAGACGTTGTTACATTTTTTAGTGTTTTTTGAATTACCTCGTCGTATTTTGGATTGCGATGTGCTAAGTGGAAAGCTCAAATAAAGACGTTGGAGATAGGGACACGCGAGGAAATTAAGCGCCCTAAGATAGGGTGCAAGTTGAAGTGCCGGTGCCGGCTTTTTTCTCTGCAGTTGATTACCTTAGCACTAGAAAAAAGGCCACGGGAGGGTATCACAATTAAAAAATATCGAACAAATCGTTCGCGTACCCCGCCCCAAAAAGTTTGCGGAACGCGAACTTTCCGAGAAAGCTATATTCCCACTTTGTCTGAGAACATAGCCTCCAAATCCATGTTCCAGCCTGTAGTAGTGCCTGGGACCTATACAGCTACCCGCTAGGTTAGAAGCGCCGTGCACTAACAGAGCAGAAATTCGCACTTTCCGCGGAGGCCCACGTTCCGAAAACTTTGTGGGAGGGTGTACTTCCTTTCAAGCCTAGGTCCTCAAATCTCATCAGACGCATTCCCGTGCTCTGGTTCCTACATCTGAGGGAGTTGGTTATCGTCAACCGAGGAGACATGCAGAAAAGTATGACGAAAACTGGATGAGAGACAGCTGACTGTGTAGTCAAGGTGGTGTCTCGTTCTTTTTCGCGTTGTAGCCCTTTCTACGCTGACACGTCACTTAGGCTGTAGTACAGTTAGGGGGCTGCTGCAGATACTTCTTTGGTATTGGTTTTATTCCCCCCAGTCACCTTCCCTTCGGCTGGCAGTTACCATGACGCCCATGGCGTGGCCACTTCGATTATCTTCCCATCATTCCACGCCCCTTCGGCAAGTCCCATCCTTATCGCCTTTTCTGTATAGTTGTTCTTCCAATCTTCTCCGATAGGTACTTTCTTGGTCGCCTTTTTCTCTGTGCTTGTTCTTGTACTTAAGTCTGGCATAGTAGTGATCTTCGTGTTTTCTCCCTTCCATTAGCAGGCTTTCTTCTCGACCGTGATTCGTGGGCCCCGCCTTCCCTCGGGGACTGAGAACAATCAAGACCAGCACAGTTTTGAGGCAGGTGCAATGCGGCCAGGTGCGTTCGCGAAGAAGGAAGACGTTGCACGTGTACTGGACCGTCCGGCACTCCGTCGCCCCTCAATATTAGATTTTATTTTGTTTTTTGTTTGTTCCAACACTAACGCAGACAAGGACGTTCGACGCAGCTTTCTTTCATCGTTTCCTTTCTTTTTCACGTCCATTAGACACTTTTTTTTAAATTGTGATCACGTTTTTGCGATACGAAGTGTTACGAATGGGGGGTGCGTGTCGAGAAAGCCGGGAGGCTGGCGAGCCGATGATGCCGGAGATCGGGACGACTTATCGCTGAGGAGCAGGACAAGGAGGCAAAACGTTTATAAAACAGTAACAACGTTTATCGCAGGTATAGCAGGTAATAGCAGGACATAGCAGGTTATAGCAGGACAGAGCTGCCAGCACGACCAAGTCGGCTGGGGCGTCTCTCTAACAGCAGACCAGCCCGGTCTTAAATAAAGGCATCCGTCCATTGTGTGACAGGGTGGCTCTTTGGTCCCAGGTGTGGACAGGGAGGCTCTTTGGCTCCCAGGTGTCGACAGGGAGGTTCTTTGGTCCCAGGTGTTGACAGGAAGGCTCTTTGGTCCCAGGTGTAGACAGGGAGGGTTCTTTGGTCCCAGGTGTGGAGCAGCCTTTCCATCGTCCTCAGGAATGCTGCTTTCCGATGCTGGTAGCTTCGAAGAAACAACTGGCGTCAGTCGACGGGGCCGGCTGGGCGAAGACACCGTTTTCCGAGATTGCAGACAAGCATGCAGGGGTTGATCCTTGCTTCCAGGTAGCAGGAGTTGGCCCTTTTCTTGGTCGCAGGGCAAACGCTGACCGCGATGCCGTGAACTTCCAACGAAGTGCAGGTGTTTGTTCGCTTCCCCGTTCGGTCAGGTGCTCTGGCAACAACAGAAGGTTCGATGTTCGGCTACACCCATCACTCGATGCGCTCAAGTTGATGATGATAATATGATATGAGATGATGATCATGGCGCACGGGACATTCGTGCAGCAAAATCGCCATGACTGAGGATGTGGTGTTAGCGTTGACCAATGCGTTACGATCATAGGATGTAATACGGCTGTAAGGTGGCCTAAAATCAGTCGCCATTTGGAGCGTCCAAAGATATACAGTATAGCATAATGACAGTGACGAACGAGTAGAATGGTCTGTGGCTGTTAAGGTGTCCTTAAAGTATGCCTTAAAAAGTATCTAAAATAAACATGCCAGAGACCTACATTAGCAGGTAAGGGAGCAGAAATCTGGTTCGAACATTCGAATCAGATCGACTGATTCGAGATCAGGGAATTTCGGTCTCCGGAAAGAAATGAAGTGCCGAGACTTCTATCTTCTTTTGACCTGCGCCCAATGCGTGACGGTATATTATGCGTTTCTTTATACCACTCTCATAAAAACGCGGTCGTCGCGACGGGAAATGGAAACCTCGACCTAACGTTCAATATAGCAAACTCATAGAGCTAGCGAGCCACAGCGGGGTACATTGTTTTTCCAAAGTCAATCGCTTCCAGCTTTCTTTCTTAGCCTTGCAAATTGTCTATATCGCGTGTACGCTCCCCCATGACGTGCAGCATCTCACATCGTCAGATACCTTATGTTTTTAACACGAAAGTGTTTTATGCCGGGGTCCACCAAGACTTCAATGACGTATTTCCGTCACGGAAATGACGTCGAAAAAATATACACAATCAGATGGTAAAGAAAAAAAGGTACCGTCAACGGGCATCGAACCCCCAACCGCTCGGTTTGCAACAACAATGCCGGGCACGCTATCCACTGCGCCACGGTCACAGACTCTAGGGGGTTTGCAAACGCGCCTTTTACATCTACCACTCTCCCGGTCGGCGAGGTGGTGTTTCCCTCTGGAAGCGGTAAAGTAATTCGTCATTGCTGTGGCCTCCGCGACTAGCACCTGCAACGCGTTACTCGTCCGTCCCATTCGGCGCGTCTTCAATAAAAGATGAATTTTGTCAATGCCTTAACACACCGCGAGGTGGCGACCTTTGCCCAAGCGTCGTCAAAGCGTCGGCCTCGCTCAGCATCACGCTAATACAAACCAAAAATAGCTGTGCGACGCGCGCCTGCCTCATCTGGCTGTAACCCCGCGTTCCCCGTTGTCGCGCTCGCCCCGAGGAAAATCGCGGCCGGGCTACCGGGGCGACACGACGCGCTTTGCGTTTCCCTCTAGTGCGGCCCTGGGTGTTGAATCACATTTTAACATGCCGCGGGATGGCGAACAAGCTGTGCGTCCAATATGCGACGCTCTTCTGGCTATCACACCTCGTTCACTGATTACGCTTTCACCGTTAACTACTAGAGCTACCACAAGGGTTTGTTTAATCATTTAACATGGACGTTAGTAGTCGGGATGGAGATGTACCACCAATCATCAAAGTGGGTGCATCCACGTTAAACGGCGCTATCCGCCTCGTGCATCGGTATGGTGGCGCCACCGCTCGGCTCCCCTGGTGACTAGCGAGGAGAAAGGAAGATGTGCCCTCTCCCAACGCCCCATAGGATCCCATGCATTTTTGATTGAAGTTTGCAATTCCGTTGCGCAGAAACAAATTAGCGCAATCTGTTGACAACACACACCACACCGACAATGGAACACCTCTTTTTAGCTATCCACGGCTCTCGCAAGTCGTTCAGAGGCTTGAAACCTGCTGCAGCTGCGCTGACGTTTTTGATATTGTTTTTTCGTAGTGCGTAGCAGCGCGCGGGCTGTTCGCGGAGCGTTCAGAGGCTCAGACGAGCTCGACGAGCTGCATGCGAGCTGCAGC
>NC_051185.1:35681077-35784850 GCF_013339695.2 Rhipicephalus sanguineus
TGATCCGGCGGTTGCCACAACCATCCCCACCTGTTCCCAAGAAAAGAGTCTGCTCTTTGCATGAACAAATTTATTTACTTTTCATTAATTATCCTGACAGTTAATTGGTCCTTATCTTAAGTAAACTTATGCTCCGATATCGCGTGTATACAAAATAGCTCTTTAACTTGAACCAGAACTGTCGCTTTGTACCAGTTTTATTTTTACAAGAATTTTCTAATTATTCGAATAACACGAAGTAAATGCTCAACCGGAAATGCTTGGAGAACAAACAAGAGAGTCACTTGTTGCTCGAGCCAATAATAATAATTTAGTACAGATGCAAAAGTGTAGATACTTTATTACGGAAAAATATCACATATTGTAAACAGAGTAGGGGGGCACCTTGTTATGATGTTAAAATTAACAACACCAATACTGCTTAACAGCGAAAAAAAAGAAAAAGAAAGAAACAACGAGATATTCAGAATACAAACTGGAAAGTGAAAAACGTGGACGGTTCAGAATACTTTGATAAAAAATATTACAATCGAAAGCATAAATGATAGGGCTAAGGTATTGTACAATAAAAAGCAAACGATAATCAAAACGACAGAGTTGAAGTAGCGTTTCAAGAACATTCAATAAACGGTTCTATACGCTAAACATGAAATTGCGGAGCTGATGTTTGAATGACGATGCAGAAAAAGCGTGCTTAATGGGGTACGGCAAAGTATTCCAAAGTTTGAATAAAACTCTTTGAAAACCATAGTTAGTTTGAACCTTGGCAAGTAAAAAAAAAACCTATTGAAGGAGAAGCGCGCACGATATTGGCTGTTAACAAATTTCAGAAGGTTATGATCTTTAAGTGCTTGACAAGCAAATGTGAAGGCATTAAATGTGATTAGATTGTCGATATTCAGTGTTTACTTCACGGTACAGATCAGTAACACGAGAACGACATGTTCTACGAACGGCCTAAGCGAGGAAAAGGTTTATGCTTCTTGAAAAAAAAAAAAAACGCCGCATAGATTTTCGAAATTAGATACCATGGGAATACAGAATCAAAACGACTCCGTGAAAGTACGTGTAATCGTCTTTAATTACTTTCCTTCTAGTAAAGCGAAGACGTCAGCAAATTTTTGTTTTTCTTTCTTTTTCGCGCTCACGCGAACAGAGTTTTCCATCATAGGATTCGCAATTACACGAAGCGCTCAGGTAACACTTTGTAAGTAGCGTCCCTTAATTTTTTTATTGTTTCTTTCGTTTGAATGTCTAGAAATATGAGGTAGACCATCGCGACGTGAAATCTGAGTACGAAATAAGGCAAACAGTTCCCAATCTAAATTGCACGCTTCCGCGATTCTCAGTTTTCGATGCTTTCGGGAAGCGCTTTTTAATATCGAGACAGATTGCCTAACGAGCGCCTAAACGTAATATAAGCGTGAAATGAGTTGCCACGTAAGTGTGAAATCTGACCTTAATATATATCGCGGTTGGGTTAGGTGCAGGAATGCATAACTGGCGAGTTAGATTATGTTTATCATGCAGGAGCTACAAATGCTGCGTTGCTTCAAGATTAGCTGAGTTTAAAGTGTGCATCAAAACAAAACGTAATTTAACGTTTCGCAACTCTTACGCTGTGTTATGTGCACAAAATCTTGAAAAATCTTTTTATACACCTGGGCAGTGTTACCGCTATAGGTATCTTTAGGCTATACTAAACAGAAGTTCTGGTTTTTTAACAGAAAGTGTTTTGCAGAACAATACAGGAAAAACGCTATTATACATTTTTTTTTTAAACCAAAGACTCCACCTCTGCGACATACGGGTTCTCGCGGTTTCGACCGAAGCTCGCGTGATTGAATCCCGGCCTTGGCCGCCGCATTTTCGATGGAGGCAAAATGCTAGAGGCCTGTGTGCTTAGATTTAGATGCACGTTAAAGAACCCCAGGCGGTTGAAACTTCCGGAGCCCTCCACTACGGCGTCTCTAATAAAAATATCGTGATTTTAGAGCGTAAAGCCCCGACACTTATTATTATATCATATGTGCTGTCGGTTCTCTGAGAAAGTTGCCAGTCTGAAGCCGTGACCTCCGGTCATTAATATGCATACATTAACACCGTGATGCCACCAACAACTCTAGTCAATTATAGGAGCCTCTGTTAGTGCAAATTTGATACGTCGCCAGAGCTACAGAGCTGCTCTGTCTCTTCGTGTTCGTTCTCTAATTCACCATTAAATGCTCGACCGGCATTGCTGCCATGGGCTTAGTGATCGGCGCCAGTGAACGGGAAAGCTAATTTCCGGACACGTCGCGGGTAATCGTTGTCTCCTGTGTCTTCCGAGCTCCGCGACCCACGGCACTGATTAATGGGGGAAAAACCTGCGTCCAGAGTTAAGCCAAGTCGGGGCACCGGTGGCTAAACTGATGATTCCTAGGCAAAAAAAAAGAAAAGACAGTAAGCCCATGATTAAGACGACGGGCGGCCTTTGCTGTATCCGGGTCAGTAATCACTGTCACAGCGGGCTTTATCTCCGCGTATCACAGACATACACACGTACAGACACACATATATAAACACACCACCATAAGCAAAGACACAAACACCTACACACGAACACATACGCCAGCGAACGTACGCATAGACATAACGCACAAATGAACGTCACAAGAAAACGCGCGGACACCCGTATATAAACAGATTAAGCCCACGCACGCACGCATGCATAAACACACATACGCCAGTGCGCATACATAAATACAAGAACAATTCTAACCAACGCACATGTTCGCACACAAGCGTCTCCAAAGCTCGTTTGGTTTTTATCACGCCCAGCTTTGTGGAACCTCTCATCCGAGACCTTCCCTGTTCTGGGACCTTCCCGTTTCATCTAAGACAGCGGATACGGAAGCTCAGAAACAGTCGTTCTCTTTTCCTGGCGGCGGAAAGAGTAATTTCCTTAATGACTTCCTTAATGAATTCCTTAATTGCCCAGCCCGGCATTTCAGTACAGTTGTGTTCTCTCTTTTATGAGGATGTTGTTCTTATTGTGTCGTTTCTGTTGTTGCGCTTCTCTTATGTGGACCGGTCTTTGTAGCCGCACCAGCCTCGCTGCTTTGTGGAAGCTCTGTGCTGCAGCGACCTGTACGTGTCGTGATTGAATTTATTGGCAGTGGGGCAACAATCTCTTGCATACAAACGCTGTACGCACCTTTGCTTCAGGGTACTGTCAGACTTAATAGACTGGAACCAGGCTCCGCCTTTACCACAGCGACAGTACTTCTCCCTTGTGCTATGCGTCTCAAGCTTAACAGGGGTGCCGTGGAAGCAAAGTAACTAAGTAAACTAAGTAAGCGCAAGACGCGAATAAATGTATGTCCTGAATGTGCACCGCCGAACAAATGAAGCCTGCGCTACCGTATGTAGCGCAGGCTTTCCTACGTCTAATTATAGCCCCTGATGGCGTGAATAATGATCGAATGCCTGCAAATGCGTGAAATTCGCACTACGTAATTATAAGGCACTAGATATGACATTGCGAGAAAGAAAATGAAGCAACATGTGTTGTGCGAGTGGTGTTGCGCGAAACACTTCAATTATTCTGAGTCAGTCGTGTTCCATATTAACGTAAAATAATCAAATCGTCGGCTCAAAATGTGTGTGCAGTTCTTTTTTGTTGTATTCATTACGAACAAAGATATCTAATGCTTTTGACTTTGGTCCTGGGACGTGGCACCTCGAACCACCCGTCTAACGCCGTAGTGCTTTCACCAGCGGGATCGGCAGCAGTCATACACAGTACATTGAGGTTAAAAATAAACGCAGCGATTATACGGAAGGTTCAGTTAATCTTACGCCAATGCATCCTGCTCTTTATTGGCCATTAGTCTAAAGGATTCGCAAAAACGAGTGCGGCCACACATGTGGACGTTGCGCCTCAAGGGGAAAGGTGTCCTCGCTTCCCAGGAAAACGTGAATCCGAACCCTTCGCTATTCAAGAAGCCATACCGCAGAGTCACTTTTCCGTTGAGGGAGTCACATATCAATCAATCAATCAATCAATCAATCCATCCATCAATCAATCAATCAATCAATCAATCAATCAATCAATCAATCAATCAAAAGTTTATTTCACTGGAAAATTCTGAGTGATCGACCTTCAGGGCTAAAAGCTGCTCTAAGCAGCTTGACAGGGTCTCGGAAGACCCTTACGTTGCCTAAAACACTTCGGCGCCAACAGAAGCAACTTCACCGTCATCCTTCAAGGAGAACACAAAGGAAGGAGGCACATCATCTAACAATGAGTTCGAACTAAGCCCCCTCCCAACACCTCCTCACTCCCTGCTCGGAAAGAAACGTCACTGGCCAATAAGGGGTTGACGTCGCTGAATGGCATTGGTCTCGATCCCCTTTGCATTCGACATCTTTCACGCACTCGAACCGGATATAGACGCTTACGAGGCCCAGCCCCACTAAAAAAATAATAAAGATAAGAAGAAGAGCTCGCGCATTCCTTCGAAAGATTCCGTAAGGCCTCATTTCCGTCTTCCCTAGCGTATACGCTGATCAGGCCCGCCGGAAGAAGCTACTTCCGGTAGTCGTCTTAGGCACTCTATTTCCAATGCCCCACAGTCCCTTGCAGACAGCGAAGTTCCTTCCCCCTTTGACGGAAGATGTCGCTTGGCATTTTCGTCTTTTTCCGACATGCGGTGGCAGAATAATCGACTAGGGATTAGGGTGCCACGGTTGTCTTAGGAGGTGGCGAACGTTGGGACATCCTAGTGGGAATAACAATTGCAATCTTCAACATTTGCTTCTTTTCCCCGGTACTTCTACAAATTGCGATACCACTTGACGTACGTGGCGACAGATTGAGGTCGACTATGAGGCGGTAGAATCATCTCGCGAGTGCGCGGATAAGGAAAACTCATTATTAACATTCGAGATGCTCTCGCCTTGAAAGTTATTAAACACTGGTTTAAATACGGACGCTTAATACAATTCTGGAGGCGGCCGCACTCCCTAACTTAGGTGTCTGGTATTCGCACTCGCACGTCGGCGTTCATCGCCCATGTTGTAATCCTTGAATTAACTTTGTATATCGTGCCCTGCTGAAGCGGATCTCAGAGCCCACGTACAAAGAAGCGCGTGGTTGAGATCTGCTCCGCCAGGTGACTCAACGATCCCAGCTGTTCATAATGTTTCGTTTAACTCAGTCAATTTATTTTCATTAATTTTCTTGACTAGGTAATTGGCCCTTATCTTAGGTAAAGCTTATTTTCCTATATTATATCTATCCAATATAACTATCAACTTGAACCAGAACTATCGATTTCAATATTTTAGAAGACTTTTATGTGAATATTCTGTAAAGCGGAAGTGCTCGACAGGATATGCTTGGAACAGGGATAAGAGTGTCACCTAATTGGTACTTGTACCGCTAAAAGAAGGGGCACAGGCAGGTCAATGCTTGTGTTTTCTAGTTCGAGTAAGGAGTAAATGAAAATACGAAAGTAAAAGGACGGAAGGAGTAATGATCAGGACAGGTTACGAAGATACAAAGTGCACAATCTGTCAGCATTGCTGAGGGATCAGTCCCACTTTGGCGTTGTGCTAACGCTACCGCATTACTCTAGATGCACATGACTCGCATTGTATGCAGAAGCATCTAAAGCTGAACACTACCTGCGCGATCTTTATGTTGCGTTCAAAAGTAGTACGTTACTATCATCTGGACGTTTGCCTTGCTGAAGCCTCTCGCGGAAGGTATTACGAGCTTTCATATATCTGAGATCCCGTCATCAAGGTTGGTGATGCCAACCATAGTGACGGCATAAGAAATGCGTGTGTGGCCTTATCTGTTTAGTGCTCGCGTATGGCAGTCCTCTAGCGGCCTGTTGATTTGATGGTTTTAAGGCTGTCGGTAAAACGCGTGCCCGCGAGGAGAGAAGAAACACCTCCTTCCTGGACTGTGTCACTAGAGCACGAAGGCTGATGTCACTGCCTTGGCAGTGCGTTTTTGCGTGTTAACGCCTATTTACCACAGCCCAGAGAGTCTTTCGTTAAAAGGTGTATACAGCGGCGCTCTTCTGGGTCACGTCCGGCTGGTGCCAGAAGCCAGTGGTGCCCTATACTTGGGGCGCCACCCGTCAAGCTCCTGACGCCGTATCCAGGCTTCACAATTCAATAAACTTCTTCCTAGTTTGATAACAATGTAAATATGTAGCAGCATCATCTGTTGTTGCGATCGAAACGTAATGGTTAGAGCCGAGTTTCACTTATTCTAAACATTTCGTGTTGAGTCTTGTCACGTTCACGACTGTTCACAAGCCGCACTGTATTCTATGCAGACCTGAGGTTGTATAGCACGTCCTTAAGCCTCGAGTAACAGACAGCTGAGCTAGTTGGTAGGTATTCATGTTAAAGAGACAGGGCGTGCAAACACGGACGCAAGAGAGAAGTCAAGACACCACAAGCGGCGTTTGTGGTGTCTTGACTTCTCTCTTGTGCTCCTGTTTGCACGCCCTGTCTCTAACTTTCAGCCTCAATTTAACAAGGCCACGAGCATCCTTTGTCTTGCTTTCGGTGCTGCAAACTCAGAGCAACGGTCATGTTGAAGCGCGCCCTTGTCCAGAGTCAGAGTGATAAAGGAAGCTCCTTTATCGCTGAAAGGCCTAGTGCGTGTTTCCGAGGCGAAAATCGAACGAGTCGAGACCCCGTACCATAACGTCCTCAGCAGACTCGCCCTGCGTGTTTCGAGCGCCTCTTCATTGTGAAGAACAGCCGATAACGATCGGTCTAGTCCTGATGTGGCCGTCGGTCGGCCCTTTTGTTCAACGTCCTTCCGCGAGCGGAGGACGCCTCCCGAATATCGGCTTTTGTGCGGGAAAAGGCCGTGAAAGGAGCTAAGAATGGCCGGAAGAATGAAAAGAAGGGCTGCTCTTTGTGCTGCGAAGGGCGATCTTATAGCAAGAAAGAGCGCAAGCTGCGCAATCGCGTGGATCCGGGTCAAGAGGCGGATGGACCCTGTCAGGACAAGCCAATACAAGGCGGCGTGATCGGTACACAAAACGTAGCTATACAATAAAGCGGAAGGCTGGAACTTTCGTGCCGGCGATCTATTCAAGAGTCAGAGACGCCGATCGCCTGATTTGTAAAAAGCTTTTATGTGCGGGAGCACATAGCGTAATTCTTCGTCCCGTGATTTGAGAACGAGCGGTAAAATGAGAGAGTTGTCGCGGTTTACGGCATTGGAGGTTTTCAGCATGTACAGTATTCCAGTGCAAGTAAAGGGGTTTACGGAATGCCTGGTTACCGTACGATGGTATCGACATCTTGTGACGCTTCGTGCAACTAAATTATAGACCCGTTTGTTTGTTTTTGAAGAGTGTCCTTGAGGAAAATAACCTTAAAAAGGCATCTCATTCGGAATTACGCCGTAGCGGAGAATTTAGACTAGCCGAGTAGTAAAATGCACTAGGTTTCTGTAATAACAAATATCTGCTTGCTTGGTTCATCTCGGCCCCGCCAGGTAGCACCAGATATTCTGTCTCTCACGTTTACGGCTACGGTAACCAGTATAACGCTATCGCGAAGAAGCTTGCGTACAACCTAAAAACCCCCATTCACCATGGACGAAGAAAAAATCACAGCATATCCACGGAGTGAATTATGATGAGTGGGTGAAGCTGCGGAGGTTCATCGGTAAACCGTGAATCTTCCGTGAATTCTGCCCAGTACATCATCACCGACGTGAGATCGGGCACATTTATACTAAAGGTTCGATGAGTTATGACGACTTGCAGCGCACTTTAATTTTACATGTACGCTGTGAATTTTCATTGTTTAGAAAACCATTGCTTAGAAAACATCTGGCGTCTTTCGTTAAGCAGCTGGCGTCTTTTCGTTTTGCTTTAGAAACATCTGGCGTTCTTTCGTTTTGCTTTTACAAAACATCTGGCGACTTTTGTTGGTTTGTTTCATCAATCAACGGCGTTTTGAACAAAATTTTTATTGTTCAATCACGCACAGGAGAAATCTCACCAGGCACTACCTTGGAGGTACAGAATGGCTGCTAATGGGAATGAGAGACAGAAGAAGTCGGCTTTTAGCTAACGCTGCGAATTTTTTATTGTTCAACAACGCACAGGAAGAATCTCCCACCGGCACCACCTCGCAGGTCAAAGCGTAAGACTGGTTACATACTACGCTACGAGGGACGAACGGGTGCCGCTATAAGGAGCTTCGCCCCTAAAAATGTGGGAGGGGCATTATGTCACGCCGCCATACTTAGTAGGCGAACGCTCCGTGAAGCCAACAGTGCCGGTCCAACAAGTGCCGTTGCAAACCGCAGTGGCGATCATGGGACTCTAGTGCATGAGGCATCCGTCTTACAGAGCAGCTGTATATGACTCGGCGAAACCAAAGTTCGTCTGTCCTATGTAAGCGAAAAATCCTGACGCGTATGTCCCACGCAAATTGTACAAACTCCACAACCCACCACTGGTTCACTTTAAATGAAGATAAGAACGCATGGGCGGCAAACAACGATTAAGATTTCTGGACAGACTTAAACAATAATTGAGAAACACTTCAATGAATCGTCGGGATTAAGCCAGGGATAAACTCCGGGGCCGCACGCTTTAGATTCGCTGGGTAACCGTCAAAGGTGGATGGAGTGCTTAAAGGGGCCCTCTAACACTCTTCAACCCCCCATTTTTTACTCGTGGATTGCGTCGACTGAAGTTCGGACGAACTAGTGCAGCAAGAACGGCAGCGATAGCGGCACGCAGTACGAAGTTATTCAATTCAGAAAATTCAAAATACAAGAAAAAAAATGCCTGCCCTCAACTCGATTTTCGCGGGGTCACGCGACCACATTTCACTCTCTGCTGTGACGTCGGATGGCGCTCCAATGAAATGGGCTGAAAGCTCTTACGTAGGGGAAGCTCGCAAACCATTGTTGCTTCTCCTTACCAACGTATTGTTGACGTCGTTGCCATAGTAACAAACGTGGTTCCTCCTGACTTGTCAGAACTTGAGCGGGCGCTACTGCATCGTAGCGAGGCTGGGGAGGCTTTGTCTGCTGTTCCTTACAACGACATTCCATGTCATTCCCTCCTCTTATTCCGAGAAGGGAATTTGTGGAGCGGCATGGGCGGTTAAACACGGTCGCCCCTACGCGGGTTGTTCGGTGAGCAGCCCGACGAGTTACAAGTGTGCAGCGACAACAATTCAACGAAGAGGATTACTTGCACCGTTTCAACAACAATCATGAGCCTACCGCACATGCGGAAAGAGGCAGCTCGCAAACGTACAGACGCAAAAAGAAGGAAGAGGGGCAAGCGTTTCATATGGACATCCGACCGGCGCAGGCAAAAAAAGAAAGCCAGAGCAACCAGAGGCGAAATGGCAACCGGCGCCTCTGTCGTACTTTGTGGTTGTAGTCATATTTTTTGTTGCGACGGCGGCTATTTCGAGTTCATTGAAAAAGCACAGAAAAGAAAAACGAAACACAATAGTAATCTCAACTTTGATGCAACGCCGTTATTACTTCTAACGTTACATTTATCCAATCATAGGCCAGCGCCCATCTTCGTCATTTCCGCCCGCAATAGTTCTGGCAAGCGCCACTACGCGCTGATGCGGTCAGCAGCGATGTAGCGACTTCAACGCGTGATTAAAATACTAAATAATTTGATATCGGTGCTTAAACTTATGCTAAAATTATCCCCAGCCATCAGTCTACGCAACCCGCAAGTAAAAAATGGGGGGTTGAATAGTGTTGGAGGGCCCCTTTAAGCGGTGACTCTTCTCGACTACTTATCAACAGCTTATTATGTCCTGCAGAACGTTCAGCCGAACATTCACGTCGCTTTCGTGTTACAGCCAGCAACGCTCGACGGGTCGCTGATAGACTATCCCCTGAAAACAGTAAAAGTAATGCTCTAGCCTATCAAAAAGCTATACCTTGCTGACTGAAAAGACGGAATAAGGCACAGACAAGGATTTGTCTCTTTACATTATATATGCTTAACCTTATATTCCACCTTACATATGTTTTCGCATTAGAATCGACTTGATATGACGACGCACACGCACATAACAAAATAAGCATAAACATCTAGTTGATTCACTGTAGTCCACTAGAGTTAGCATGGTTACTAAGTTGCTAGTGCGGTTATTAACAATTTAGTAACGGACTAACAATTCGAGTTAGAACTATTCACTTACTAACTAGCTAGCGAATTTAACCTCCATTCTAACGCGATGGCATTAAAGAGTTCGTTTCTCAGAAATTCCGGCGTCGGCGTCGGTGACGGCGTCGTTGGTTGTGAGCGAGAAATCATCATCTTGTACGCGTGACGGAGAAATCGAGAAAGATGTAAATAAAGTGATTAATAAAATACTTTGGTTCGAGTGAGAATCTAACCCTGGCCGTCTACGAGCAGGCACGTGTTTTACCACAGAGCTACACTCATTCTTGAATCTGCTTCGAAAAAAAAAAACACTATATGAATGTCATGTATTGAAAGGAGTCTCCTTAACGCGTGTAATATTGCGTGGCAGAAGCTTAGAATCGCGCGAGGCGTCAAAACAGGTGGATTGCGCAATGGGTGGGTGTTTTAAAGGCCCACCCATTACAAAGCGCTCTTACATATTTAATAACAATAATCATCATCATGAGACACGTCAACAAAGTGAACAGCTGCGTATGACCGCGTGTTGCCTGACGGACGCTTAGTGGGCCGTTCGCTGATTCTCAAAAGGAATAATTATGGGGTAGTCAGCACTTCACAACTTTACTGCCATTAGGCATTCTAGGATACTTTGAAACGGCCAATGTTACGCGCACAGTCGTTCGTTACCTTACGGCACGGTTGAGATATGCACAGAGAACCGAAGCCAGGCTAACAATTGAGAAGGCGATGCGCACGGGTCCCGATCAAGCTATCGCATTTTACTTTTGAGGGCGAAGCTTAAGCGTCCTCCAAGTTTTTACTACGTTCGCTTAGTAAGAGTTTAGTGGTTTTTTTTTGTGTGTGTGTGTCTGACAAGTAAACGGTTAAGCGTTTAGTTAGTGAATACGCCGATCTTTTTTTTTTTTTTGTAAGAGTGTCCTCATGGTGCACACAGCTAGTAACGAACAAGCCCGTAGATTTATGCTACAAAATGACTGACTCGTGGTCTTGTTGGGAGGACATAATTCACTCAATAGTACAAAGAACCACATTGACAGTGAAAGATCAAGCGATGTGTCCCGTCTTGCTCTTTCGCCGTCCATGTGGTTCTTTGCACTTCTGCGTGAATTACTTCTGCTATACCTCGATAACTCAAGCAACAGACGCGTCAGTTTGATTGTCGCCATCGCACCGGGATCTGTTAGTTGTCTCTCTCTTCTTTTTCATCGCGAAACTGTCGACAATTTGCTCCTGTGACAAGAAAGAGCAACTGCACCGAGCAAGGTTGCTAACTCCCCCGACATAGACCGGAGGACACGTAGCGCACCCTGGAGAACAAATTGTGGCCGGCTTGGTAACAACCCCGCCACCACCTTCCCCAGTTTATTTCTATTGCTGGGGGGTGACGGGCACGAGAGCAGCGACTCGTTTGTCTGGCCGGAAGCCAGACGAAGGAGCGGGAGAGAATGTGAACGGGAAGCTTGTGGGGGGAGCGGTCCTCCCTACATACCCACACGCTCTCACCAATCGCTCCCCGGGCCGCTTCGTTAGGGCGTCTGCACCCTCGCCTCGTCTCATCCGTGCAGTACAGTGAAAGTGGCAGGCTGGCTCTCGCCGGCTGTACAGTAAACACGAGCAATAAGATCCGCCTTGGAATGTGCATGACCCTGCTACGTATGCATCGTCCTTTACGACTTGCCGGTGGATCATCATTGTAACAATGCGTGTCTATGCTATTGCTCAGAGTTGCTTCCCCGAATGTCGCGGGGTCGATCCCGGCCGCAGCGGTCCGGCGAAATGCTACAGGCCCTTGTACTGTGCGATGTCAGTGTACGTTAAAGAGGCCCAGGTGGTGGAAGTTTCCGGAGCCCTGCACTACGACGCGCCGCATAAGCATATCGGGGTTATGGCACGTAAAACCCCAGGTATTGTTAATATTACTGTTATTTTAAAGCGTCGAAATTTTGTGAGCTTAGCCAGCAGATGCAAGGTATAACCAGGGCTGGGCAGTATCGCGATACAAGAGTATCGCGATAGTATTTCAGAGATACTTTTGAGTATCTGTATTTCTGTATCGAGATACATTTGAAAAATGTATTTGTATCTCAGTAGTGAAATACATTTACGATGTATCGCCTGTATCGCAATACTATGCAGGACACGGGTATCTCGTTACATTGTTTTTTTTTGTCGGAAATGAGTTGAGGCGTGTTTCCAAAGGGGAATGGCGTTTTTTTTTGTGTGCCAAGGCAAGCAAAGGCGCGCCGCCGGTCGCCGACAGATAGGGCGGCGATGTTTTCCCCTCAAGCACAGAATTGTCCATGTGGTAAAGCGCGCGACGCCGCAGACGGCAGAATCGCGGGGGCAGTGTTGTCGGTCTCTGCCGACGAAAGTCGCTGTCTCTCAAGCTCAGTGTAGCACGCCTAATTTTCTTCGGGTGGCAAGCCATTACTTCGCGACCCCCCGCGCGGATACCGCCTTGGAACAGGCTTTGCAATGCTTCGCGCGCGTTCAGTTCTCAAAGCGGCGGCACTTCCAAAAGCAGTTCCCGTAATCGCGGCGGAAGTGACTAGAAGATGGCTATCTTTGACGCGCTTTCAGCCACCTCTCCAATGTCAGGGTGCGTTCCTAATTGATTACATGCGTGAAAGCAGGCTCCCCCACCGCCTGAGCCGACTTCGCCTGTTGCGGCTTTCTGAAATGGGTGCTGGTAGCGTCGGTGGTGGTGACAGCTTCATTGAAGCCGACAGGGTCAGACGGCTTAGGATTCCGAAGATGGGGACAGACTTCGGATTCTGAACACTCAGAACAACCCAAGTGAGGGCGGAAGCGTTTCGGTATCTAGATGACCCGAGAAGAGATATCGCCACGCTGCAGGGCAATCCGGCTATGAAGGCGATCTTTATTCATATAACGCGAATTTTTCTCGCCTTCAGCGGTAGGCAGACTTTTTTTCTTTCCTGAGTCTTGTGCTGAGGCTGAACCGACGCTGTTAGAAGGCAGCCTATTTGAGAAGCCTACACAGCAACCTTCTCAGCAAAGCAGATCTTCAAAATAAGTGTGTGCTTTTTCTCAATTCACTGGTGTTCATTAGTGATTCGAGTGATTTGCTTAAAGTGTGCTATTTCTAGCATAGCTTAGTTTGTTTGCCAAATATGTCAATTTCGGTGTCCAATCCTTGTTATTGTTGCTGTGAAATAGTGTATTTTTATTGCAATTGATACTTGTAATTAATTATGTCATTATTACTAATTATGTACTTTGTCCACACCCTCCCCTGCAATGTCTTAATGGCGCTGAGGGTACTGTAATAAATAAATAAATGAACTGAACGTTTCGATGCGCTGTAACTTTAATTACAACATTATGCTGCACTAATAAGTGTCTTTGCGTAGTATGAGCATCCTTCAAATAAAAAAAAGTATTCCAGTATCTGTATCGCTGTAACTGTATTCCGGAATACTTTTTTCGTCTTATTGCAAAAGTATCTCCTAAATATCCCGTTACGTTAAAGGCAAATGTATCTCAGTATCTGTATTTTAGGCTTCCAGCTCATGTATTTCGATATCTGTATTCGGGAATACTTTTCTGAGTATCTCTGCCCAGCCCTGGGTATAACGCAGTTGTACGACCAACATAAAAACAGAGGTTATTAGCAGCAGCGTCACGCCACTGGTTGCATCACTGCGCGCAATTTATCGTGACGCAGCAGAAGCAACGGCGTACGCACGCAGAAAAGACAGAAGAGCCGTTCGCGAGAGAAGATTGCGTCTCATCTCTCGATAGCAACCTCCTTCGAAGACCACTGTGGAACCGCTGCCCTCGCTCCAGCGTAGATGCTGCTTGTGAACGGAAGGGAAGAGCTGCCCACGTTTATTGATGGCAGCCGGCTGTCTTGGGAATCTGGCACCGTTTGTACGGCAGCCGTTTCACTGGCAGCGCCTTTCTTGGTCGGCGCTACGCACGTGTCATTTTCTGTTTTTTTTTTTAATGATAATGTCTTTAGGAGTTTGCTGGCTCTTTGTAGTGGTGCTGTCTACCCCATTTCTCTTGCGAAACGTAACTTAAAGCCTACAGGAAAAGATTTAAGTACGGGAAAGTGCAGTAGACAGTAGAAAACATTTGAAAACCTTCGAGCACGTGTAAATAAACATACTGAAGATACTCATCATCATCGTCATCATCAGCCTGACTACGCCCACTGCAGGGCAAACGCCTCTCCCTTGTTCCGCCAATCAACCCGGTCCTGTGCTTGCTGCTGTCACGTTATGCCCGCAAACTTGCTAATCTCATCTGCCCACCTAATTTTCTGTCTCCCCCTCGCGCGTTTGCGTTCTCTTGGAATCCAGTCAGTTACACTTAATGACCAGCGGTTATCTTGCCTATATACGCGCTACATGCCCCGCCCATGCCCATTTCTTCTTTTTAATTTTGACATAGATGTTCTCAACACCCGTTCGTTCCCTTTCCACTCTGCGCTCTTCCTGTCCCTTAAGGTTACAGACCGGTGAGCACAGCCGGTAAAGCACTCCCTCACCAGACAAGGGTTGGCCACCTTGGTGAGTTACTTGGCCACGGCCTTCCACATAAATGCACCATTTAAGAAACTCATATTGCTCTGTGAACAATATATATTGCTCGAAAGAGTCTGCCAACCCGCACATAATACCTGCACGAATCTGCATAACAAAACACATGAGCGACATAGAAAAAAAAGCAGTGTATGTGTTAAGATATATAGTAAATTAATCCCACGAATCCTTAAAACAGTGAATATAAAATGTCTGCATCTTTAGCGAAGATTGTATTCACTCTAGGTAGTATTTTTTTTCGTAGCTGCCTTTTGGCCACGGTAATGCTATTTTATTGCAGAGTAAAATGCCCGTGGCCCTAAAACATTAAATCGGATTTGAGTTTTTGTCTCGCAGAGTCGTGTCGCTGGCACTCTAAGGAGGAGGTGCTTTACGTATTCATAATCGTTACCATAGAGTACATTACCGTTGTTCAAATCACTGTTCAGTCTTTAAAAAACGTAATAAACCAGACGCAATGACTGAAAACGGCGTAAAATAGAGTAGTAATAATCAATCGCTAATTAATACCATAATTCAGAAGCTCGCGATCAATCCTTAGCCTCACGTATGCTGTAAAGAAATATAAAATTCATTAAGATCTTCAATAACTCGCAGGTGCATGATAGATAACGCATACCAAGAGTAAGAACAGGCCGTAACGTAAGAAAAGAAACACAATAAATATACAACAGCAACAATGGTTGTAACAATATTAAAAGAACAAAAGCATTCTAGACGTTGAAAAACTAAAGGGGCACAGAAAACACGGACGAAAAAAGGCACACATATACATATACTAGATAGACCACCTCTCACACTGAGCAATGTATACTTGAACCATGGCTGTGCCCTGACAGCGTGCAGTGAGCTCGCTTCGCAGTTTTTTAGGGAAAACAAACCTATAAAGAATTGTATTTAACTGACAGTAATGCTTCCCTCTATCATGTATCATGTTATGTTAACTGTTATAGCTTATAGGCATTTTGCCTGTAAGCGTATGCTTGAGCTTTGCCTTCAAAAGTAGAACGCGATAGCGTAATCGGGCCCCGTGCGCATCGCCTTCTCAGTTGCTAGCCTATAGCTTCAGTTAAGGGCGCATGTCTCAACCGTGCCGTAAGGAAATGAATGACTGGCGCACGTAAGATGAGCCGTTTCATAGTATGCTTGAATGCCTACTGCAAGTACAGTTGTGAAATGTCCTTTTGCGAATCGGTGAACGACCCGCCACCCATCCGCAAGGCAACACGCGATCCTACGCAGCTGTTCCCTTTGTTGATGCTTTTGCTGATGATGACGATTAGATGTCTGAGCGCTTTCTGATGGGTGGGCATTTAAAACACCCACTCGTTGCGAAATTGACACGTTTTGAAGCCTGGCGCGATTCTACGCTTCTGCCACGCAATATTATGCGTGTTAAGGAGATTCGTTCCACTACATGACATTCATATGGTGTTTTTTTTTTTTTTTTCAGAAGCAGTTTAAAAAAATAGCGTGGCTCTCTGGTAGAACACCTTCTTGCCCCGCAGACAGCCTGGCTTCGATCCTTACTCGAACCGAAGTTTTTTTATTATTTATTTTATTCCCATCTTTCTCGATTTTTTGGTAACGGACAAGATGATGATTTTTCGCTCACAACCAACGACACCGACACCCGAATTTCTGCGAAACCAGCTCTTTACCGCTACCGCATTAAAATGCTCGTTTGACGTTATCCTAGGTAAACTGGGTGACCGCCTCATACGTTTTGAGCTCTGCGTTCGAGGACATAACTAATACGCGGGCGATTGTACACAGCGCTTCGGATTATTTTGTTCTCTGTTTTCCTGTTTTTTATTACTTGATTGTTATTTCACTATAACTTTCATTATGTAGGGACAGCCGGCTCTAACGCAGCCTACATTCCCCAAGTTTTAGCCCCATCCAGAAGAAAGAAAAGAAAAAAAGAACTCACAGGGTCCCTTATGCACCCACTTAACACGACTAGAAGGCCAAAGCCATCTTCTTTTTCTTCTCAGTCGATGCATTAATCCTGCCCGCCACCCTTCGAAAGCTCTCTGCACCTAATGTGGTTTTGCACTGTCTCCAAGGTCGCAGTCACCTCACCTGGTTTTGCATTGCCTCCGTGATCGGACCACATTTGACCAGGCTACAATGTCATGTGATGACGTCATCATATGATGCTACGTCTCGTGCCGTGATAGTGACGTCATGATGACGTCATAATGACGTCACAAGTTTTGACGATCTGTGGTGTCATCGCGCAATGGTAGTTTTTTGCACCACACGTCCAGTGCAATGGCAGTTTTTTGCAGCACACTTGGTAATGCATTAAGTTACACAGTCGGGGACCAAACTTCCTGCGCGACGTAATTAGCTGCAGTGTGAGAGAGAAGCATTAAATTTCCTTGACGTTACATCCCCCCCCCCCCCAAGTTTTCTGCACGTCACGTTGTTTTGTATGAGCTCCGTGATCGGTCCACCTTTCATTTCACCAACAGACGATGCCATGCGATGACGTCATCATGTGCCCTCATGTGAGGACGCTACAATGACGTCACACAATTCTACGATATGCGACGCCATTCTTAAGTCGCATGATAACATCGCAACATGACGCCATCAGTGATGTGGGGCACGTGGGTTTCTTTGTACCCCTTCATTCGCCTGGCGTGTTTCGCTCAACGTGTGGGCCGCAGTGATGTGGGGCCGCACAACGAGGCAGTTAAGGCTTACGTCTTAAGAAATCAAAACACGTATGAGAAACGAAAGCGTAACAAGAACAACCATAATAATCAAGCGATGACCGACAAGCGAAAGCCTATAAAGTTAGCCTCCTGAAAGTGACGCGCCATTATCTTCGAAGTACGAAAAAAATAAAGAAGATATAGATAACGAGAGAAGGAAACATGAAAGAAAGAAGAAGGTCAATGTGTGTGAGCGATTGCTTGCCAGCTCCGCTGGATTCTTCAGGTGTGGAACCGGCTTTCATTTTTTTTCATTGGAGTCGCTATCAAATCTCAAAGTTGGACCTGTATGCTTGACGCTATTTGTAGCTTTCGGTCTGACCATGGTTGCCATAGGCGTGCGTAGGCTTCCCCCTTCAGAGGGGGCGAAGGTTCCTCACAGCGCCCCCCCCCCCCCGCCTATTAACCAAAGCATTAACCCCTCCCCCTGTGCGCACGCCTATGATGGTTGCTATGTACACAACAGTAGAAACGTCGATGGGCACTGGGCAGCTTCTCCGAGGTGCTCTAACGACCGTTCATTCTTTAAACTCTAGGACGAGTTTGTTTGCAAGCTCATTGTCTCGTTGAGGCATCGATTCGGACTGCTGCCTCAAGCCGCACGCTGTGTCCAGTGGGTCTCGTTTGTTCTTCCGGGTCACACAACAAACGCAGTATTGAACGAGCGGCACTTCTCTGAGAAGTGCAGTATAACGTGTTTTCGCGCACAAAACATGGCTGTCCGTGTGCTAAATGCACACGTAGCATATACAGACGCGCCGGAAAGTTGGGGACCACGGCGTCAGCGAACGAATGAACGAATGAGTGTGCATTGAAAAAGGGGAAACCATTTCGCATTTAGCCATTAAACTTCAACAAACACTTAATCTTTAGAGGGACGCTTAAGTGAAACAATGAATCAATTTAAACGGATAAATTACGCTCTGAAAACACGAGTGTCGTTAATTTGACCATCATAGGTTTAAAACATAAAGGAGGAAATGAATATGATGAAGAAAATGACGTGCGTGTCGGCTTGACGTCACAATTTTCTACGTGTTTTTTTTTCTTCGTACTTGGGCCACATTGGACCAACAAAATTTCCTGAAACTGGCTACGTTATGTCTCTGGTCCCTTTCTATGACAATGTCTTTCACTTTTCACATGTTGAGAGCTTTTTATAGTACCCAGTAAGCGGCATCAAAATCTAGGACGTCGCACTGAGTTGGTGCGGAAGCTTCAGCGGGGCGTCGCAACATGCATTTTCTTTTTGCGCGTTTTCTTGATTACGAAGCGTCATCTCGCAGCAAGAGTGCTTCTGGTATTCTGATTGGGTAATTTTTTTTAATACGACGAAAAAATGTTTTTCTCTTCAGTGTTCCTTCAAAGTGCTTCTCACTAGGCCGTATTGCAAGCTTCCATTAAACTTTGAAAATTTAAGGCACCGTCTAGGGAGACTTTGTACCGAAAGAATTTCTCACATTGGTTCGTTATTGGATAGGCTAACTGAAACGGAAACTAAATAATAAAAATTATTTCGCTCGTACTATTGGCCTCGAGGCCCACCACTGGAAACGCCGGCGCCACCGTCCGCGTGACGTGCTTGGCAGGATCACGTGGTCTCAGCGGCCGCGTCGGCTGCTTGTGGCGCACTTCCGCGTGCTTTGAAAACGAGTTTCAAGTTCCACATGCGCTGCGGTCTGTTCAAATTCGGAAGTTTTCTCTCATTTTCTACTCAATTGAAACCATTGTAATAGAGTGGCTGCCTCCGAACGCGACGAACATGGGGCTCTACCTCTCGGTGCCCCAGTGCCGCGCTTACGCAAAGGAGCCCAGTGTCAGCCTGCACTGGTAACCGCGGGACAAGAAACAGCGTGAAGCATGGGTTGTAAAGCTAAGAACCGGCAAGTAGCCATCCGCTACGAGTATTGTGTGCAACAAGCACTTCCGCGACGAAGACTTTTGTTACTGCGTCGGGCCTGCGATGTTCGGTGAGCAGACAGCGCGCACTGACACGATGGCTCGCGCGCGCTTCCCGCCGGCAAATGATTCTTATCGGCCACAGGATGGTAAAAGCGCTACCTTTTACCACGTGCGATGCCATCTCAGAACCCTCCAATGCGACCTCTTGATCGTCGGCCCCGTGCGCAGCGTCCACAAAATCGGCTACAGATGCGCAAGTCATTGTTTAGATACGTTGAATTAAAAAACGCACAGGGTCTCTTATGCGTTCGTTAAAGATGACTAGAAGGCGAAAGCCATCTTGTCAGTCGATGTACTGATTCTCCCGCGCCCCCCTCCAAAAGCGTTCTGCACCTAACGCGGTTTTGCACGGCCTCCGTGACCGATCACGGAGGCAATGCAAAGCGACCATGACGTGTGAATACGTCATCATGTGACGTCACATATGTGACGTCATAATGACGCTACATATTTTGGCGATCTGTGACGTCATGATGACGTCATATGGTGACACCATCACGTGACGATTATTTTTTGCATCACTCGTGTTTAGCCGCCGACGCGGGACGCCGACGAGCAACCTTCCCATTTGATGAGGCATGCATTGCTTCATAAGCTACATAAAATTTGCATTGCCTCCGTGATCGGCCCACTGATGATTGGCCCACCGGCCAACCCCATGTATTTCCTTGGAGCCTCATTTATTTACGTGGGAAAGATGCCACCCTGTTGGCGTTAGACACGACACTGCTGCCAAAATTGCTAGGGTACACGCCAAATAATTACTATCCTGTTTTGCGGCTGCTGGTTGCTGCAATACCTTTTATTTTATTCACCGCTATTTCAAGTTTGTGTGGGTCCTAGTTCACAGCCGACGTTTGCAGAACAAGTCCGGCAAACGTTACTGTATTTTCTTTCTTTTCCTAGGCGTCGCATGCTACTACATGCTCGGTCTCGTAGACTGGTTCTCCTTCCACCAGCAATCTCGAAGTGGTGAAGCTTTGGTCTATGAATTTGTTGATGACAGAGAGCGGCAAGTTCACTGGAATGCAAACGGAACGATAATTAAGGAGCAATAAAAAGCGTCGCATGTGCTCACGTTTTGTGTGAGCACCAAACGAAACGAATGCGCTGAATAAAGAAACAGAAGCAGCGGCATTTGCCCGCTGCGAAGACCGATCAATACGCAGTGCGAGACAACTTGTCAAATGACATTGAAACGTACTCGAATTTAGACCGAAAAAAAACAAAAAACTGAATCGTCGGGACGGCAGATCACAAAGTTGCCATGCGCACCGAAGCCGCAGTTCTAAGGAAATTGTTTTTGAAGTGCTCTGATAGCGTCCGCACAAGAGTAGTTGTTTGTTTACTCACAAATTCTCATATTTTGCGGCCTAAAGTTCATAGCGCGGTGCCAAAACGCGCTCGTAGCAAAAGCGAAACCATCAGTATAACATACATGCAGACGCTCATACATGCAGAGGCACCGTCAGTCGTCGCGAACCCTTGCGATCGCTGGCTTGAGGCTTCTTTCTGTTATGCTGCGTTTGGTTATCTACTCTAACGAGATATTTCACACAGTTTGTACTCAGCGAGTGACTACCTTTCACGCAATAAACCGGTTCAGGGGTCTCCAACGCGGTGACAGCGTGAAGCGGGTGCTCGGTTTTCTGCAAAGAGACAGCGACTGTAGACTATCTTGTGCTTTCAGTTCGTCGAAAATGATTATTTTGACAGTAAAGAACTCAGTTCATTTCGAAAGTACTTACAGAAATGGCCTGGAGGGCTTCCGCGAGGTGTTCTTGTAGAGCGCCGACAGCAAAACCTATGGGGAGCGCGCCGGCGGTATCCTGCCTAGCACGCAATCGAGGCGCGTCCGATAGAGGGCGACTCCGTAACTCCTCGAGGCCAACTACAGAGCCAAATCGCGCGTATCCTACTGTCAATGAATGTATAGTTTGTAAATTGCCTCCGTATTTTATACATGAGATATAATAACTATGTTTTCTACATGTAGCTCCTTGAGACAGGACGCGCAGCACACGCCACTGTGATATTTGTAGCGGCTCATTAACAACGTGTGATTAAAAAAAATCACACCGGTTTTTGATAGCATGCTGCTGTTATTGTACTTTTCTTATGGTATGAAAAATTGTTTCTCGGTTGTACTTTGTAGTTTCTATATAGTTGTTTTTAATTGCTACATTTTCCTTCCTTTCATCCCAATGTTTATTTTATATTCACTTGAAATGTTGTTATTTCTCTAACGCTTTATACTTTGTACCATGCTCTCTTCTATCGTTTTGAAACAAGCTTCACCACTATCTGCCTGGGGGACCGGAGCTTCGTCAAGCCGAATAACTTTCGGTTTTTCTCCAGTTCTCCCTTTTTTACCTCATGTATGAACGAAATAGTGAAAATAAGATTTTGATTGATTGATTGATTGATTGATTGATTGATTGATTGATTTATATTTCGCTTTATACGTTGTGACTTTGCGTTTTTGCACGCTTCGGAAAGTCCCGCCTTTTACGTGTACCTCAAACGCTAAACGGCGTTTGCGTCGGTAGGCAACGCTGATTGCTCGAAGCAATCACTTTCAACAGCGGTACGAGACACGCGCCAAACCGCACTACTTCGCTTAGGAGTACAAGTGCAGAAGCTCTGGCCCCCGTAGCTTTCCCGTCATTGCTAAGAGAAGTTGTCTGCGAGTACAGCAACTTTGTTCATCGACAATACTGGAAACGCCACTCTTGCCGCGTGAAGACGCTTGGTAAGGAACACACACACACACGCGCGCAAAAATAAAGAAGGTAGCGAGCACACACCATGGTTTCCGCACCAACTCAGAGGGACGTCATCGCTTTAGACGGAGTTCTCTTTATTTTCATTTTCTCTTCTTTGACATTTATTTAGTCTAATGAGCATGCAACAGCAAGAGTTAACGCAAATATAATTCTCAAGGAATACTCTAAACTCACTTTGTGTTTCACCTTGGTGTCCTCTCAAGGAGTCCAGCTTGTCGCCTTGACAAAGAAGAACCCTAAAATAACTAATAGATCGCTCCTGAGGTTTTGCAAGAAACTACGTCAAAATATTCTGCACCGACCCAGCGATCTTTATGCAGCGACGTTTGCTATGTACAGCCGTGAGCAATATGACAGGGAATACCCAATTCGTATTTATTCAACGACTACGCCTAACGTACCGATATGAAAGTGATTAGAGTGTACTAGAAGACTCTAATGTGATGTATTGAACTGTAAGATGCACTTATTGAATTAAGATGCACTTATTGAATTAAGATGCACTGTATTGAATTCTAAGATGCTTGATCCTGCTTGAGCATTCAGGGTTAAGAACACTTTTGAGTGTTGCTAACTGCGCTTAGTCGCTATGACCTTTAAAAGACGATTTCAGTGTTCCCTCCCATATTACTCATGGCTGTACATCTCGTTCTCATGCGCGTGCGCGTGCACGCGCGTACACGCGCACACGCACACACACGTAGACACATAGGCGTGCGCAGGGTTCCCCTTCAGGGGAGGCGAAGGTAAGGTCACTTTATTTTAGGCGAAGGTTCGTCGCAGCGCCCCCCCCCTCTCCCTATTATGTCATTGTGTGCGGCTGACCTTGCGCCCCCCCCCCCCCTCTTAGGTGAATGGGGGGGAGGCTGCAGACCCGCTGCCCCCACCCCCCCGCGTGCGCATGCCTATGCGTACACACACACATGCACACACACGCGAGCACACGCGAGCTCAAAGCTGAACAAGGCTTCGTGATACGATGACCATACTGACAAGCGAAAGCCCAAAACAAGGAGCTGCGAGGAACGAATACGAGGGCGTGCGGAAGGTTATGTGGGAATGGCGTGACATGCTTCGTACGTCGCCTCATATGACAGCGGCGCGTTAGAGCGGAATCTGCGAGCGCGGCTGCATGTAGGCATACTGCGGGAAGGAAATAACGGAAAGAAGACGCAAAGTCCGATAACGCTAGAGGACAAGACTTCCGAGAAAAGCACGGTTCTCCCTGCGATGTCACGGTACGATGGCTTCTGTCACGCCAACTTAGACGGAGCCCTGTCAAACGCTTTCTTTCATCTTTCTTCGTCAATTTCCCCCTGTAGATGTTCTTTTTATATATTTCATTGTTTTCGAACGATGCCGAATACTATGGCCCGAGGAATGAATCAAGAGAAAGAGATGGGAAGCTGGGGGGGAGGGGAGGGAGGGGGTGGCAAGACACCACGGTTGACGTTCACAGGGTCGACGGTGTTGCTGGTACGTCTTATTACTGTCGCCGCTTTTGAGGCGTGCAGACCACGCCTAGAAGGCTTCCTTTCTCATAGCGACATCTGGTGGAGTGAGGCATGGCGAATCGTTTATTCTGCTTTCTATTCGTTTGTCTTGTAATACGCTCTTTTAGACAAATAAGAAAGACGAACTCTCGATGACCTTAAGATTAAAGAGTATGCTTTCACAAATCTACATGACGCCTGTACGCGAAAACGAATGTATGAGTTTCCAAAGCTAATACTAATGTATTTTTTCCTTGTTTTGATATCTTTAATGCGTTTATACTAGATTTGGTTGTGCTGAACTGCTGTCACGTGACTGCTGCGCCGGCAATACGAATAGAAATGTGGACACCGTGCCGCTGCTTGCCGCGCCGGGACGCCGACGCGCGAGACACCGCCGCGGCATGCTTTTCGCGGTAGTTCTTGCCATTGCTCGACAAGCTTGATTTACCCGCGTTTTTTCATGTGCGCATGCGCGAGCATATGACGCCTCGCCCTCAACTGTAGTCCCTACTTCCCCTAAGACCTCCTCTCTTTCTCCATCTCCCTTCCTAACACGCATTACCTGGCTTACGCAGTATTTTATCGTCACGGAGACGCATATTCCGCACCTCCCACTCTGCGTAGTTTAACGCCATCTCGCTATTAGCACAGAAAGTGCATGAGCTACTTTCAAAACTGCCACTTCATTCACAGATTCTGCTTCGGAAACGTGACGTACGCTGTGCAGGCGGATTCGGCGTTTAAATGTCTGGGCTTTGTGTGAGTTCGTTAGTTCAGCAGTTAAAGCAGGTATACTCCTCTTTCCTTCTCTCTCTCTTTCTTTCTTTCCTTAAAAAATTTTTCGTTTCTTCGTGGTAGAAAAATTCCCTCTGGACATATCTAAACGTCTGTAGATTCTGCGCTGCGTTAGGTGTCCGAGCCAAGTGCATTTAGCCAAATCCTGACCTAACTTCTATCGTTGACTGCTAACGAATTGACAACTTGCAAACCTTCTACCACCGTGATTCGATGAGCAATAAAATACGAGCGCGATTCGTCGGCTGGATTTTGTTCGCCTCGCATTACGTGAAGAAAATCACTTTCACGCCTTGTGAACCGACGAAACAAACAAGTGCCTCGCCATTCGTAGCTTGCGTGTGGGTGTGACCAGCGAAGCAATACGGGTGGAAGATCCTTTGTTTCCTGCTGCACATCTGCGAATAGCTTTTGTTTTTTGCGCATGTATGAATTTTTGCATGAGAGGAGAGAGAGAACGCATTTACTGCTGACGCCAAACCGTGTGCTGATCATCTGGTGGATCCCTTTGAACAGTGGGTCGTCGTTTGAAGCACAGCGAATGTGATCACACGCATAATCCGCGCGTTACCTGCAAATTCTTTGGACAAAATATCTCCATTGTTTCAAGAAAACAAGGGAACGCCATTTTGCAAGACACTGGACTACGAACCTCAACTTGAGGACCGCAGATTTTGCCGCTCTTCGCAGTCGGTCGTCGCCCTTAATTCATGTGTACTCTACAATTGGCTGATAAGAACAGTTGGTGAACATAACTGTTGTTTTTATTGTTTTTTGATGTGCGAGACAAGGTATTCAATGGGAATCTTATGCCACTTGAAATACTTGAATCTGCCTCTTTAAAACTACAGAATAATTTTTCTATCTGTATTCGAAGACACGAAGCATCATTTTAGCTTTGCTCGGCATGTGACCGCATCTCGTCATGGCATGATCATGCGTGAACGTTATGGAATATAAGCGTTGCAGAGTTGATTGCGCCTTGCAACGAAACCGTACGCGTGACGTCGCTCCGGCGATTAGCAACGCTCCGTGGCAACGGAACTAGGAAGACTGCTATGCTAGGAAATGCCGTGATCGTGTTTCCTTCGACAAGCCATGAGCTTTACGCGTTGCCGATGCCCGATGCGCGAAGTACGTTGCCCTAGTGAAAACGTTCGTAAGGTGAACTTCTGACCGTGTCCCTGGAGGTGTGCCTGTGGTGGCCTTGTTTCGCTGGAATCTTCGAGCACAGCTGTGGAACCATTTTGTCTTCAACACTGTGTGCTTAAACACTGGGATTATGTGGCCGCTCTTCGTGCTGCTCCACGTCGCTTCGATCAAAGGTAAGCCGATGGCGATTTATAAGTTGTTTGATATGAACGGAGCATACAGCGCTCTTGTTATTGCTGAGTGTCGCGGCTATGACGCCAACACGCCAACTTGCGCTTCTTTCCTTAAAACAAAAAGAAAGAAAGCTCCCATACGCACGCCTATTTAAGAGTTTGCGGTATTTAACGTGCCATAACTGCGATGTGGTTATGAAGAACGCAATTGTGGATTAATATAGACCACCATAAGGTGTTTAACATAATGCGGTCGCGCTATCCGGGAATAGAAAGGTTAGCTTGGGCGCGACGTATGTACACTTTGCTATGCTAACATGTGCCCTACATTAACGCGTCCTCGTAAACTGAAGCAGTTACGAGTTTCGAACTTTTCGGCACTCTGTAAGAGCTTTGTAGCCGGAAGTAAAGGACATAATTCACTGAAAGAAATCACAATCTGCGTGTTATGTTCGAGACACTTCTTGAAACGCTGACTTCGTCAGTATCATCACAGAAATTACGACCTCCTCAGTATTATCACAGAAATTACGACCCTTGTACGACAATTTTATGTTACGGATTAGAGATGATTTCTTGCGTTATACCTGCTCTGCCCCCGGACAAATTTTCGACATGCGCTCTGGCGAACATTCGACGAGTTTTCGACGCATGCAAAGCGGTTCTTCGGCGATAAGCCATTCTTCAGAACAGAATGATTTGAGCTCAACGTTCGCGAGTACACGTCGAGTCGTCGACTTGGCGCGAGGATTCCGTGGGCACAATGATACCAGCACATTACTTTTCGCATATTTTGCAGCTAAGCTTCCTTTAGTTCGTAAAGTTTATTTTCTTTATCCATTTATTTTAGCCACAGCGTTTGCACATTACAGATGGGACACACATAGTACATACCAAAATTAAGAATTGAAGGTACAGCCGAAAGATCAGCGATAATGACGCTTGAAAAAAATTGCACAAAACTGTGCAGCTAGAAGGATATGACAACAGCTGTAAACGTACCCCTAACGGCAATAAGTGTAACTATACAAGTTAAGGATCGAAATGTAAGAACAGTGACAATAAAATTAGCGCAGCCTGCAATAAGTCGTGCAAGGATGGGTCACAGCAGCGCTGCTGGATACCTCACTGGCCCTGGCTTCTCTAGGCTTTTACCTTCTCACCTGTCTTGCCCAACTCTTGCTATACTATACTATAACATAATACAATATACTATACTACATCGTACTATACGATACGATACTATACTATACTATACTATACTATACTATACTATACTATACTATACTATACTATACTATACTATACTATACTATACTATACTATACTATACTATACTGTGCATGGCGGTGCTTGTGCTATATTTTAAACCTTTGTTTGAGTCTGTTTCTTTCTATGTCTTTCTCTCTGGGTCTGCATGTTTCTCTTTCTTTCCTTTCTTCCTCTCTCTTTTTTTTCTTTTTATTTATCTTTCTCTCTCTCTGGAGTCGTTCTCTCGCCTTCTATCTTTTTCACTCCTCGACCTAACAGCTCTGATGTAAAACTCCCATAGTGCGTATGTACCGCTGAAAGTGAGGAAATCCCACACTCACCACACCTGCCCACTAAAAATTAACAAGGGAACACACGGGTGGCAAACACCGATTGGGGCCGCACGTGCGTTTCAACTTCTGTCATTAGAAACATTTCATTCTCTGTGTTTTGTTAAATATCTCTATGCAGTGCCTGGGCGGTGATTGAGCGCGTGCCGGTTCATGTTGGTGATAATTTTCTATCTACGACACACGGGAAACCTCCACCGCAATAGCTCGGCTGTAAAAACGGGAAACGAACAAATGAAAGTGTCTCTTCTTAAATTGCACAAAAACAGCCTTTTTACAACTCGCCAACTACGATTGCCGTTCCTTATATCTCGAACATTCCAAAACAACACATATGTCGCGATAAACAAAATATTTCTTCATTATGAAATAATTCGCTACCTAATTCATGCACTACCTATTACTCGCCCGGACTCAGTCAGACTCACGGCTCGATCTGAGTCTGAGTGAGTCGACACATGAGTGAGCTTGCCGACCTATACGACACAGGTGTTTTTGTATTCCACCCTTGTTTAAATGCGACCGAGAATCGAACCCACCACCTCCGTTTTGAGCAACAAAACGCCACAACTGCTGACATAACGCAGTGCGCTGTTTTTAGACGCAGCCGTGTTGAGCCGAGCAAGAAATGAAGCCATACACAGTTGGCCATTTCAGCGGTGAATGAACGATTGCGAATAATTTGTCGTAAACTTCCTGTAAAACCTAATAGCGCGTGGGACTCACTTATCGCTTGACGGAGACTGCACACGGACACAGTGCAGCGCGGTTACGCGACAAAGGGCGCCTGGGAGCCATTTCGAGTCGCTTGGCTGGCCAACCGTGTCGAATTAAGGAACCACGAGTGTGGGGTCTTTCAGTCCGTTTAGACTTTCCTGTTGCTTTCTGCGTCGATCACTTCGCTCTCTCTCTCTCTCTCTCTATATATATATATATATATATATATATATATATATATATATATATATATATATATATATATATATATATATATATATATATATATATATAGACACGAAATACATACAGACACAAAAAAAAGAAAACATCGTTATTCCTTGAAAGGCAGGTAATTTTTCGCTTTCCTTGTATTGTCCTTGATGGGACTTGTAGACGGTGTAACTAACGCGTAACTACTAACATGAACGAAACAAGTGTTCCGTAGCACAAACCAGTGCCACATCCTTCGAACTAACGTATATCGCTCGCAAACTGCGACAAAATCCGACGAGAAATAAACCTTTCCGAGTCACGCAGGTAGCTGTGACGCGGTACAAGATGGAAAAAATAAAATTTTACGCGTTGAATTTGACTCTACGCGAAGTGCTCATATTAGGTCTGTGTATACACGAAATTTCTAATACGAATTGGGGAGAACATCGTACGATTTGTATTCTCTTCGATGGCAATATTTAAAGTCGTGATGGGGACTCGCAGAACAGAGAATATCGCAGGTGCCAGCTCTGAGTACAAGCACGATGAGTAAACACATCTTAAAATGTTTGCAATAATTCTGACTGACCGATGTGCGCAAAATTATGTAACATTGAGATTTGGCAGCGCTAGCTGCGGAAACTTATTCACTGCAATTTTCGCGTAATCTGTTTCAGCTATGATAAATTCGACTTGCAATGAAAAGTCAATCGGAAAACAAAATAAAAAAAATGTCATTTGTTTTTACCTGCGACTTCGTTTTACCATGTAACCGAGAGGGTGTCAGCCTTGGCACAACGATACAGTGTAGTGTGAGTACGAAATCGAGGAAAAGGAAACGTTAGGCGCGGCTCCTTCCACACACCCTAAGAAAAAATTGTGTATTCGGGGCAGGCCCGTAGCCAGGAACTTTTTTTTTTTGTGGTGGGGGGGAGGCACTTGCTGAAAGTCTTGACTATTTGAGAAAAACGATTATTTTCATTATTTATTTTCGGTAAAACACCATGTATCATAAAAATTTCGAGGGGGGAGTGCCTGCCCCCCCCCCCCCCCCCGTCTACGGGCCTGATTTGGGGAGCATTTTTGCCACGCAACAATAATCGTCATCTGGCTTGCTCGCGTCTCCTTTATTGAAAACCCGGCTCTCGTCACTTTCCTATCAAGAATGCTATGTCACGCTGATAAGGCGCTCGCCGTTCGTGACGGGGAAGTGCCAGAAACGCGAGGAAAGTACGCGACATGGATGACGATTATCGTTGTGTAGCAGAAATACTCCCCAAATACTCGATTTTTTCTTAGAGTGTCAAGTGTAGACGACGCTTTGATTCAGCGCGAGACGGCTGCGCCCTCTCGCATCGGTGCCGCGAAACACTGCAGTTGGTCCGAGGCAGTGGCGCTAGGGGTCGATATACGCGTGTGACTTGGCGCGAATCTAGCGAACCGCTGCCGCCGCCGTTGGTCAGCGGTTACGGTGTCCAGCTGCTCACCCGAAAGACTCGGGTTCGATCCCGGCCGCGGCGTTCGCATTTTAACAGCGACGCAGTTAAAGCTCGAGGTAAAACTGTTGACCACAAAAAACTGCCATCAAAATGGTCGGCGAAGTGCTACAGAAATTGTGAAAATCCCACTACTCACCGCTGGTCCACTAAAAATGAAGAAGGCAAATAAAGACATAAATAGAAAGAAAATTGAAGGAAGACAGAAAGAAAGACAGAGAATGGAAGAAATATTTCGCATAAAAAGACAGAGAAAGAGAGAAATCGACGTAAGGTAAGAAAAAGAGAAAGACCGAGAATTAAAGAAAGAGATAGGAAGAGCTAAAGAGAGACAGAAAGAAAGATAAAATGAAGCTAACCGGCGTTAGCCCGAAGACTAGAGGACCGACCAGCGTCGTCTTGCCAAGCTTTGCGCGACTTGGTGCAAACTTCCCGGAGTTTTGCGAATACAATTAGGTTTCTCACTGTTTCTCTTTTTTTTTATGGAGGCTAAATTTCCTTGTAGAGGCCCGCGTGCGATGCGCGTGCACGTTCAAAAACCCTTGGTGGTGGAATTATCCGGAACGCCGCACTATACGGCGTCTCTCATGGGCGGATTCGCTTTGGGAAGTTAAGTACCGTAAGCCAACCAACCAACCAACCAGCATTGCATCTTTCATCGTAATTCTTCGTTCGTCCGCGTCATTGCCATACCTTTCTTTTTTCATTTTTAGTTTTACGATTCGGAATGGCTATGTAGAACATTTACGCCTACGACATGATGTTGTAGGCGTATCATCATCGTCATCACGTGACGTTTGAGCAATACCCTGCCGCGTGATTATCGTTATATTGTGTGTATTATATTATAGTATTATTGTCGCGTGTTTTTTGTTTTTTTATTGACATGATGTAAGGAGATGTTGGCTACTCCTTAGCTCATTCAGTTGTGTTAATAATTTATTTATTGTAGTGATGTATTTTCTGCTTTAAAGTAATACATGTTTAAGACTGTATAACAGTATTTCCACCCTTACCAAATGCCTTATTGAAGGCCTGTGAGGTTCAGGTGGTCTTGATTCTAGCTGGTCCGGAGCATACCTCGAAACCATGTCTCATATGGTGGTAATCGCGCGTAAAACCCCAGCAATTATGCCTAAAATAAACTGATTAATAAGTACACTATTCGAATGGGTTCTGGCCGAAACGCCAACATAAGGGGTCGTTTTCAAGAAACACATGCACACACACACACACACACACACGCACACACACACACACAGACATATATATATATATATATATAATATATATATATATATATATATATATATATATATATATTATATATATATATATATATAATCTAATTCTAATTCACGTCGTCATCGCTTTCACAGGCGCGTGCTCAGACTGTTATCGCGTCGCAGCTGTCATGGTGCGTCAACCATCGTGACAGCTATTTCATTCAACGTGACGTTTTATCTTTCGATTGGAGCGAAATGTGTACTGCTTTCCTCTTTCTTTTTTTTCTTTTTTTTTTTTGCGGTTCTCAGCATTGCCGTGGCGTCCGCCCTTGCAGTGCTGGCCTGCCATTGTACTTCAGGCAAGACCGAACAAACCCTGCCACTGATCTAAGCCTTGTCGCTTGCGGGCCTCGGCGGACGTGGAAGAAGGCACGCTAGCAGAGGGAGCGCCTTCTTCGGTAATTCCATATCGAACGCGTTACAATTAATAATAATAATAATAACAATAATAATAATAATAATAATAATAATAATAATAATAATAATAATAATAATAATAATAATAATAATAATAATAATAATAATTTGCTGCCGTCTTAACCCGCTTACACGTAATCAAGAGGAATTATTTGCTCGTATAAACCTGATGCGTCCATATTTTCCCTTTTTCCGATTTGTATTTGTTCGGGTTGAGTATAAACAAGCCCTTTTGCGCAAAACTCGGTGTTGACTCAGCGAACTGCGTTGTTGAGCTAACGGCGAGCTCTGAATCGACGCCATTGATATCGCTAAAAGATTTTGATCTTTGTGCAAGTTTGTTCGTGATTGTCATTGCTTCTCTTTGTAACATGCGTACTCCCTTCTTCTGTTTTAACGTTATCTCATATACTTTGAAACTGCAACTTAGGATTGCATTTTGTTATCTGTGTGCTGGATTTTTTGCGTTTGCCCGTGCTTCTCGGACGCTTATACAAGCGACGTACGCCTCACTGCTGTTTTAACCTTATCACATACTTTGAAATGGCAAGCTTGGATTCTCTTCACGCTGGAATTGTTCCGGGACGCTCGTCCTTGCGTTTGTGTTCCGTACCCTTGTCACGCTCACGATGAATCTCTGTTCCGATATCCGACTCCTGGATTGTTTGATGTGAGCGCCTTTCGGTAAACAAGAAGCCCGTTAGGAATCCATTTAATCGAGCTGTTGCTGATCTCAAACTCGACATTCAGCTATGCCACTGGAGCTGAGAATGCTGAGGTGTTTTAAGAACGAAACGGAGAAGAAATACATACGCTTACAGCGTATTTATTTATGCAGCACTCGAGCGACATTTTCAATCGTAGCTTGCCAATTATGCAGATCTGTTTGTCCAAGATTTCCGTTCCAACAAATCGCTTTTCGTCTCGCCGATTCCAGGCAGGCGCATTCGGCGCGAACCTTATTCTGCAGCCTTTCCCGTTCTCCTTTATTTTCGTTTATTTCGTAGAAGCCCGTACACAATCCGTATTTAGGCAAGAATGTTTGCGCTATGCAATCCGAGTTGCGAACAAACAACGCGTCGTTGTTTGCGCAGGCAGGGCGATCACCAAGCACAATGCTTTTCTTTCACCCTTTTCCTTCTTTTCCATTGCAATCTAATGGCCGGATGCCTGTAACATCTACCGATTGTTGATACAGATCGCCTTGAGCTCCCGTGATCCGTATTAGACGCTTTAAAAACCAGCCGAAACGATATCTACCTGGGAAGGTGGGAGTTTGCGCCCTCTCACATTGTACTAAATAGGGCACAAGCGGCCACACTTAGACAACCGCAGACACACCCTTCTTATTCACCGGCACGGACAAAAGAGTTGTACGAGATAGAAAACATGGATATTATTTGCAAGGCATGCTACAAAGAAATATTCACGCTTGAGCAAGTGCTCTGGGAGTGCTTGGTTTTGGCATTTCCCGGGAGAACGGCATGCAGGGATGTTGAAGTCGCACGACCATATCCCGCATGCCCTGGCTGTCCAGAAATCCCGTGAGAGGGCCAGGAGGCTTGATCTCCCGGTCCCGACATGGGATTAGACATTCAGCTGGCAACAGCCTGTACAGGTGTCGCATATCTGTACACGTGTGCTTGTGCGGTACTCTGTCACGCGGCCCATATCGCAACACCCTCGCCCACGATGTGAATAAAAGCGCTTGGCGCACGGCTGGGCGGGGGCACTTTTCCTTCGGCACTCTTGGTTATCGTTATGTTGCTGGCATGCGAATAAAGCATGTTTGAGTATTGTCAGCGTCTTCATACCCGGAAACCCTGGAACACGACAACAGGACGTGAATAAAGTTCTTTCCATTCATTCATCCAAACAATATCTTATTTTGAGAGAATCGGTAATGGATTATTAGCTTATACTACTGAAGCGGTCTTGGGAAAGTGAAAAAAGAGCAATCCGTCGCATATTCTCATTAAAGCCTTTTACAAAACTCCTAAATACGACGACGAGTACACCTAGGTGTTAGCGGATATGACGTAGGTCCCTGTACACTGCCTCCGATATTTTCTTCAGCGTAGTTTCTATAGTAATTTTGTGCTTCCCATGTTCATCTAAGCGCCGCCAGATGGTCCCACATATTTGACCTCTCACGTTTACGGCTACGGCAACGCGGTAGTACGCTAAAGCAGAGGCGTCTACGGACAAACTAAAATCCTGTGGAGTTGTTATCCCATATTCCTGAACGGAAACAAATTCTCCATTCTTTTGTAGCATTCAACGTAGTCATGCTAAGTCTACCACACGTGGTAAACAATTCAGGCCTTGCATTAACTCTACAGTAAACACGTCTAACTCGCCGAGTTCTCGATTAGTGCAAGGTGCATGAGGCAGTATATAGATCACCTACATAATGCTTGCCTCGAATATGACTTTAGTACGGAAATTGGCAGCTTCTATCGCGACAAGTAGTAAAACCCCTCACATGAAGGACTATTAACGTGCTCTTTCACGTCTTAAAAACCGTGATAAACCCATCGTACAAACTGTCACAGTCATAATAAAATATGTGCATGAACATAAGCCCTTGTTCAAGGCTGTGGAGCGCGCCTTCGTACGTGATCTTGCATATGAGAAGCTACAACTTATCATCCTTATTTTTAAATTAAAATGAATAATTTTTGCTTGTTGATCAGTCTCTCAGTTACTACTAAGCCGACTTTCATTTTCTAATCAAACCAGCTTAGGAAATCCACTGCAGCTATATATCGTATTTATCACTCTTTAAAGCTCTTCATATAAACCGTAGGTTATGTTCTACATATTGTTGTATAGGTCGTTGTGTACAGTTAGCGTCAAACGTTTAGAGACTACACAACAATAAGCTGGATGTTCCCGCTGCTTGGGCAGGCATCGTTGAATTTAGGCTTCCAGCCTGTTCTCAAACGCGCTACAACATCTACTGTGCAGTTCAGCCGAATAGTCACAAACTGCTGGGAAATTAGTAGCTTAGTGGTCTCTAAATTTTTGACGCCGGCTGTAAGTTGCTGTCTGTTTAGGTAACCCTATTTGTTATCCATACTATCGCTAGTTTTTTCAACATTAATGTAGTCCCTCATTACCCTTCCTGTCCTCCAAGTTTCAAAACTTTTAAGTAATGACAGACTACAGTCGCCATGAAGCGTGTTGTGCGTGTACGGTAATCGTTAACTAGCGTGTGCATGTTTTAACCAGGAACGCTTGTGGATCTCGCTAAAAGCGGACGCGCCTCGAAAGAAAAAAAAAAAAAATTGAGCCGCTTGCCGCTCACATCCGTCTTGACTAACTCAACTAAACTCGCTGTGTAGGCGCGGACACAGGACTGCTTTAGAAACCACGCCATAAGTTCTCGGAACTTATGAAGCTTTATCTTCAAGCTTTATTTGCAATGGTTCAACAAGGAAAGCACTCTTCTGCAAACTTTTCAAAACGTGCGCGTCACCTTTTCTACAATTACGAGGGTGTTGAGCGAAAGAAAAAATGGTTAAGTTCTTGTAGCAAGGTCTTGCATGACTCGTGCGGGATATCAAGAAACAGACAAACAAGCAAACAACTGTACTGGTGTTTATTATTCGCAGCGTTAAGCACTGGGTTAAGGACCAGCATTAAGCGGTCCTAGCATAGCCACACGCCGAGGCTTGAATAGTGGTTTATTCCCTTCGGGGGCCAAGCGCCCACAAAGCGACAGTGGTGTTGTTCTCTTTTCCTCATTACACAAACAAGCAGACGAACAAAGAAACAAACAAACAAACAAAAGTTGCGGCTAGCTTCCTTACGCGGGACTGCCACGTTTGCTAAACACCTTATCAATCAGACCCATGTCGACGGTCAACCCAAGGATTGAAGAGCAGAAACGTGTGCCTAACGTCAGCAGAAAATATACATATATAGCCAGCGCTAGCCAGCAGTCAGCCAACATTTGGCAGTTCTAGGCAATGTTAAGTATTTTAACAAGGTGTGGGTTCGAGCTAGTTGGTACTCCATGATCACTACTTCTTGCGCAAAATTTTTTCTAAGTAAGTAGTTACGGTATTACGCGAGTATGTACGGTAGGCTTAATTTACATGCTAGAATTCAGACAGACTGATAAGCTGTTACACTGTATAAACTAGTATGCGAGTTAAATGTGGTAGTCACATTTTGTCGCATAGTATCACGGTTGACTTTGCAACATGCTACAGAATGTACGTGAAAGGAGCCCACGGAGACTCTGTCTTCCATATGGATAGGGTACTCGAAACAATGTAGTTAAGGCTCTAGAGGAAGAGCTCCCCATAGGGCCTATGCATTAGAATCTTCGACAACAAGGACGGAGCCATTGCCGCCATTACCCTACCGTGCGAGCGTTACCCGCACCTGAGGCGCGTGCTAGACTAGACGGTGGCATTCAGTTTTCATCGTAATTAATGAAAATTAGCTCACGTGAAGTAGAGCTTTAAGTACGTGCCGTCAGAAAGCTCAGACGACGACGTACCGCGACTCACAATTCTCTCAGGAGACGCGCAATCGACCGCAATCTCAAACTTAAGTGGATACTGTGGCGCCATCTAGCAAAAGTGCCTGCAAACGCATCTTCCTGCGCCGCGAGTTCTGCTCACAGTAAATTGCCTAAATTGCCTTGAATATTTCCTAGAAATCTTTTGAATGAACATTAAACACTGCCTGCATGTTTCTAGTTTGTCAAAATGCCCGTGCTTGATTTATATAGGCAGTATTACTGACGTTCAATAGCGCTAATTTTAGCCGATCTGTAAATAATTGCAAAGGTAACAATGACACCCGTAGGGTAATGGCGATGTTCTTGGGGTCGGCGCTCGTTCGACCCAGCTTTTCCTTTAGAGTCTGTGCTAAGTCTGTGCTCGAAGCAGCAGTCTCCAAGACAAATAATCATGCAGCAAAACGCAATGCTAAAAGCACCGAGGTGTTGCCGCCGTATTCCCATTCTTTCCATTTAGAAACTCGAGAGAAGCTTTGAGAAAACTCTGGAAGCACGCGATCCCGTAATTGGCAACCACGCGCTCTTTGTTTCAATTTCCCGAAAAAAAGAGTGCGCTCTCTTTACAACGTTCATTTCGAGCTTGCACCTGTTTGCTTTTCTTTAATGAACCTTTTCTCTCATATCATATTCAGCTCACACGCCGCGTTTCATATCACAATTCTGGTGGCAACACCAGTAACAGGGAATAGAAGGCATCTCGTGTTATCTCTCTACGGTGTCATGTAACACGTAGAGATATGAGTAGAACGTAGAGCGGGCGTGGATTTAACGGCCTTATAGCGAGCGTGCAAGTGAATTTCACGAATCCTTAAAACTCTGGAGCACGAAACGGTCTCGCTTCTCGCACTCTTCGAGAGAGGTGCGTATGATATATTGCGAGCGGTGTCTCGCTGCTCGTTTGCTTGTTTGTGTTCTGCCTTCCTTTGCTCAAGTTATTCTTTTGCCAAAACTCCTGAAGACAACGGACTTGCTCCGGCGGTTATAGTCCAGTAGCGATAATGCGACTGTTAGTAGCGTGACCTTGTGTCTGCTTTTCCCACCTCTGCCCTTTTCTATCTCTCTCTCTCTCTTTCTCTCTACCTCTAAATTTAGGCTCTTCCATCCCATTCCCCAGTATAAGATAGCGCACCAGTTTTTCTAAACAGGTTAAAATCCCTCTCCTGTTCGTTCCTTTTAATCGCGGAGAAGCGATAATCAGTGGTTGCTTGGTGTTGCATTTAGTAAACCCAGGTTGCTAGGGCTAGACTGGAAGCTTAGTTGGCCACCATGAGCGCGTGGTCGGGAGAACGAAAAGCTGTGAAGTGACTTTCGAATGTCTCTGTTTTATACTGTAACGAGCTTTTGTAAACAGCGTATATTTGGACGGCGCGCTTAAATTTTTACATACGTAAAGCTTGCTGATATTCTAAAGAGCCTCTGTAGACCTTTTTTAGCCTTTCGTAAGGACTCACCTACACGATATGGGCTTTGCATCGGTAGACATAATACATTACAAGATCGCAGCCGTAAGTGCACATAAATGTATCACTTCATGTGTCGGTTGTATCACGCAATGTGTCAATTCAACTGAAAAGTCTGAATCGTAGCAAATACGAAGTTTCTCGCATTTCACACTTGCTACGATGTATACTCTTGAGTGCAATATGCATGTACGGGGCGATGGAAAGAAACGCGAACAGTGCGGTGTCTACGTTATCTGCTCTTCTGCATATCCTATCAAGCGGTTGTAACCTAGATGGTAATAAAAAGCCACTAATAAAAGCCATGATGCAACCACTAATAAAAGCCATGACACAATCAAGAACCATTGTAGCATCTTTTTATTGCCACCAAAGTCAGATCACGTTGAAAACAGCGCGGCGCGCTGTTACGTTTCTTTCCATTACCCCTGTACGTACAGTATAATTCATAAAGCTTCCTTCTGACGTGCCATTCACCACAAAAATGACGTCCAATGTAATATATATTGAAGTGTGTGTGTGTGTGTGTGTGTGTGTGTGTGTGTGTGTGTGTGTGTGTGTGTGTGTGTGTGTGTGTGTGTGTGTGTGTGTGTGTGTGTGTGTGTGTGTGTGTGTGTGTGTGTGTGTGTTAACGCGCCATGTAAGGCTTTCCCTAAAACCTTGACTGCGTACTGAATCAGTCTAAGTGCAAAGTTGTGATTCGCGAAAGTTTTTCGAGGGTCCAAATTATAACTATTATATCTCAAAGTTCTTTGTTCAAACATCCCACAGGGATTGCGACTGCTAGATTAGTTTCCTGGGTAAGGAGCCATTTAGTCGCTTAAACAATATAAGGGCACTTTCTGAATGGATTTCCTTAATTAAAGACAGAGCAAAGGAGCTGTGAAGAAAGGCGAATCATCTATATTGCAGCTATTCACCAAAAAGGACATTTTTCTTCCATTCTCTAACGCCCAATTTAAGTTTAAGTAAGCCTTAAAATACCAACATACGAAAGCGTGGCGGCCTGGGCGGGGTGGGAGATCTTTCATTCTTTTATTTGTTTTTTCTTTCTTTGTTATCGCAATTGTTCCCATATTCGAATGTAAAGAGACGCGAAGAAAAAAGCCGGAGGTATAAAACCAAGATTTTGGTTACCCGTTGTATTTAATCACTCAGAATTAATGTTCGGGAAATATATTGCGCGAAGTCCGCTAATGTTCTTCTGTACGTATGCTTTTTCAATGGAAGCTTGTGATGAGTTACAGATTTTGATGGTGGTTTCGGCATAGTACGCGTAAAACCCGGCGAGTGTACAGAAATGCGTTCCTCGAAGGTGCGTCGGAGACATTCGTATTTGTATGCGCCGTTTTCCAGTAATCGATGCTCTGTCGATCTTGTGGCTATCGATTTATTGAGGCAATAAACTCCGATACTTGCAGTCAGATGCAGCTTTTAGAAGTCCTGAGTAATCCCGCCCCCGTAACCAAAGTGCGGCAGCCGATCGCCCCCGCGACTAAAGAAATAGTCTCGCTCATGCGCATGGCAAAGTTCACCGAAGGCGGGGGGCACCTGCCGTCCGGCTCATGTGGGCTCATGACGTCAATCTGGAGCGCGCGTTGATTGGTGCTGGCTTGTGTACATCCGACTTTGAGGAGTAAATGCTGCATACTTCTGAAGTTATACCCGACTAAAGGTCATTCCATGATTATCATCATGGAATGATTATATACTTCGAGGCGTGGTTCATGACCCCTTTAACATAGATCCCGATAATTCTGAGAAAAAAGATATGGCGGAATGGTGTAACAAAACAGCACTCTAACCACCCACTCGTTCGCGCGTTCACAGATCTCTTGTTTGCTGAGGTGTCTTTATTTACTGAGTGCACGTCAGCGCAGTTAAATTTCGGTTTATCTTTTATATTTAGGATAACCTTCATCTCTTCGAAACGAAGGCATTGCGGTAAAGTTCTGGTTATCCCACGCACTGCCAGATAAATTTTTCCTGCCTCGTATGAGAACAAATACTTTCGACACACTTCCTTCCGCGAATTATTATTTTTTTTTTTTGTAAGAATGAAGTTTCACTTTTCCGTTCTTCTGTTTACTCTTAGAGTGAGGGGTCATATTAGGAATACTTGTTTGTGTTCCATTACTTCACGTCTGTTGACACTGCGTCGTGAGCCGTGTTTTCTTTGCCCCCCGGGGAGGACGCAGCGAAGGAAAGTTCGGTTTTAGCTCCCTCCAGTTCGCCGTTAGCCTTGTTCGTGTCTTTCTTTTCCTGCTGCTTCTAATGCCGCTTGTGTACGAAACCTGATGGCGGAGGGTGTCATTAAATTGAGGGCGTGTACAAACAGCGGTTAAAACTCACCGCATTTCAATCGCTTCTTGTTTGGAACAACTTCCCTTCCTGTGCGGATTAGGAAGCGGTTTCCTGGTTAAAGGAACAACACAGTCGTGGTTAAAATTTCCTGTGATCACATCTCTAGCCATCTCTTGCGAAAAGAAAGAGAAAAGAAAGCGATAGAAAAGCTTATGCACTTAGGTGTACTATGAAGGACAGGCTGTACATATCTATGTACTGTGCTAACAGCTCGAAATGCGACATCATTCTTTTTCTTTACTATAACAAATCCTGTGAGCAATTAATGACCGCGTGATATCGCTGCTAATCTGGCCGCATAAGTTAATCTTGGCTCTGATGTAAGTGTGTGAGTCAGAGTCATATCTGATATGATAGGAACTGTGCATGCTGGAAACGAAAGTACGATCATTACCTAGCCCTCAATTTTCGCGTTTAAATCCGTGCGTTCTGTACATACTGGCTTTGCTAGTACTGAATAAGATACAGCCGAATGAGGCAGGATATCTTCCTACCTCGTTCAGTTTTGTTATTTATAGTAACGTGCTATTTCGCACCTTCGTCAGACAGAACAGTAACAATTACGAAATTTTAACATTTCCATTGTTTGGTGTATATTGGGTTGTGTATCTATTAAGCTGGAATTAAATTTCCTTTTCTCAAACCTTCCTCCACCTTGCGGGATTCCGCAGTACAGATTTGCAATCATGTGTGCTTAGAGTAGTCAATGAATTCGCCCTCGAGCTGCCAATTGCTAGCCTACTGGTAAGCTGATTCGGTAGAGCGTGACTGCTACGGAAAGACGTTGGTCCCGGGTTCGATCCCCTGACCACGACGAATGTTATGGCGAGTAAGAAGCTTTCTTTCTGGGTCATTCCACGCCAAACGTCCCTGACATTGCGCTCGACCCTCTCCAATTGTATTGTAAAAAATTGTGGACGTTCATATCAGTGCACTATTTGCCCTCGGAAAGTATTTTGTGGAAAAAAAAATTTTCTTGCCTGTTACAGTGATTTGAATTTTGCCGTAGTGGGTGAAACATAGGTTGCGAAAAAATATTATAAAAAATACAATACTTTACGGAACGCCTTAAATATCTGCTGTTTACTTGAAAAAGAATGGCACTATCTTATTATCGTCCATTGACGACCACTACTTTGTCTCACGATGTGCTTTGTGGGGAAGCAATGCTGCAATTCTGCGCCCATTTTGATTATTTTTTAAAAATTCTACGAATATTACAGACAAAATAGGACTATATCACATGGCTGGATAGTTGGCAGTAAGCGTGTCAAAAAAGTATTGAAGTCGATGACCAAGTAGTTTCGAAGTGGAAGGGGCGCAAACATTGAAAAATGTGTGAAATGCTCCACGTTCAGGCACATGTAGAGTGGTGATGCAGTCCACGTAAAAATGCACGCTTGGTCTCGTTGGGAAGAGTAAACAAAGGAGATTTATTTGTGAAAGTTTCATCGGAGTGTTTTTTGTTTTTGGCGAGAAACAAAAAATTATGTTGAGCGTTCGCGGCGTGCCTGGGCGCGGGCCCGTAAGTCCGCTTCACTGCGCCGCCACTGTTCCTTGGGGCAACGGAAGTATGCAGCGCCCACGCGGGTGGCACGATCGTGTGCTGCTGTGAGTTTTCACGTTTCGACACGCATTCTTCGGCTTTCCGCAGTGCCGCCGACGAAGCGTCAGGGAAAACGAGTGATGGTTCGTTTAAAATATATTATTATATAATAAAAGTGGCTAACAGGCACCGGGAATACACTTATAATTCCTTTTTATGGGCAGCTAGCTTGAACGTGACTCGCGCCTTCGTGCCTCGGAGCCGAATGGTGCTACGTATTCTGACGCTCGGATCTTCGACAGAGGTGAACTTTGCTCCGGTGATCGCGTCGCCGAGCGAGCACGCGGCACTCGAAGGTTCGTCTTTCGGCCGCATCCCTTGGCAGCGCGTAAGATAAACATTGCGAATGGTGAGTATACTGCCCACGGCCGCTGGAGCGCTTTTTATCCAGCGGCCGTGATACTGGTATCGTGTCATATTTTAGACGGAGAGCCTGTACAACGGAAACCGAAAGCGATAAATATACAAAAGGACGAAGCCGTCTTTAAGGCGGCTTCGTCCTTTTAAATGTCTATCGCCTTCGCTTAGTAATCGCAAGCGATTTACTAAGATGAAAACATCGCATGCAGCGTCTAAGTTGAGCTCTCAGCAATGTTTGAGTCTACAATCTCAGTCAAAGGTACGCGCACGTTTCACCTTTTCGTGCCATCATCACTGACCACTCTTAATGCCGGGCTCACCACCTACTCAGCAACCACAGGCATTTCAAGTGGCGAAGACCATACGTCTGCAACGGAAGTAAGAACTGCAACCTCCGCAGAGATCGAAAACACAACCCAAGCTCTGCGCCTGTCGTACGTGTGCATGCAGTGACGTGGCAATGAAATCGTGCTCTGCTCCGACTACTAACCGGCAGCCTTTAGTGCACTTCCGAAACATTCTGCCAGCCATATACACTGTTTGCAAGTTTTCAGCAACGTGAAAACTCACAGCAGCACACGATCGTGCCACCCGCGTGGGCGCTGCATACTTCCGTTGCCCCAAGGAACAGTGGCGGCGCAGTGAAGCGGACTTACGGGCCCGCGCCCAAGCACGCCGCGAACGCTCAACATAAATTTTTGTTTCTCGCCAAAAACAAAGAACACTCCGATGAAACTTTCCCAAATAAATCTCCTTTGTTTACTCTTCCCAACGACACCAAGCGTGCATTTTTACTTGGACTGCATCACCACTCTACATGTGCCTGAAAGTGGAGCATTTCACACATTTTTCAATGTTTGCGCCTCTTCCACTTCGAAGCTACTCGGTCATCGACTTCAATACTTTTTTTGACACGCTTACTGCCAACTATCCAGCCATGTGATATAGTCTTATTTTGTCTGTAATATTCGTAGAATTCTTAAAAATAATCAAAATGGGCGCAGAATTGCAGCATTGCTTCACCACAAAGCACATCGTGAGACAAAGTAGTGGTCGTCAATGGACGATAATAAGATAGTGCCATTCCTTTTCAAGTAAGCAGCAGATATTTAAGGCGTTCCGTAAAGTATTGTGTTTTTTAGAGTATTTTTTCGCAACCTATGTTTCACCCACTACGGCAAAATTCAAATCACTGTAACAGACAAGAAAAATTTTTTTTCCAAAAAATACTTTCCGAGGGCAAATAGCGCACTGATATGAACGTCCACAATTTTTTACAATACAATTGGAGAGGGTCGAGCGCAATGTCTGGGACGTTTGGCGTGGAATGACCCTTCTGAGAAAGCCGTATGGATTTCCTTGTGGCTTAGTGCTAGAAACAGGTGGCTGTCAATTCCCCCTTCTTATCTTAACGAACAGTGCTACGGTAGGCGCACAGGCAAGACAACGGTTGGTTTGGTGTATTCGACGTTTCATCACCTGGTTAAGTTCCCGTCAAGACATATAACTATAGGAAAATGAGAGCCAATGAACCATTACCATGTTGTCCAGCTTACCGCGCTTCTTCAAGAAAACATTCGTTTAACAGACCAAGATGGCGCCTCCAATGTATCGGGAATAAAATCGTCTATAGCTTCGCGTTCTCGGACACCTTGATCTGACCTCAAACAGTAAGAAACTTCCCCTTGAACTGTCATGAATCTATTATCTTACAAATGCGCCCTCTGAAGTGGTCGCTGTCCACATATCCTCGCCTGATGCTGGCGTTGCGCAGCACGTTTACTCTAAATAGCTCCCTAATTAAAACGTAGTCTACTGAAAAAAAAAATGTTCGCGTTGCTTTTTCTCGCGCAGCTCACTCGTCTTCACACTTGCAGTACGGTGGTTTAGCTGAAGGACATTCTTTCCTTCATTTAGTTTTCCGAATTTTTTTTTCTGCTGCAGACCAACAACAGTGTCCAGCGCTGCCTTGTGTCGAAATTCTCTCGACACCCAATCAGCGCCGATACAGGACTTCGGATCTCGTTTCTGCCTAATCCCGGATTCCTGGAGCGCTCGCCGATTCGTTATCTCACCATGAGCCTCGTGCTGCAGTCTTTCTTCTTCCAATTAGTCATCACACTGAGATGTCGTAAGACACGAACGAGCAACAAAAAACGACAAACAAAAAGAAGATTGAGGCCCGTTTTCATTCTTTATTTCTTCACACTAGACCTAGTTTTCCTGCAAGTCCTTGCCACCCGCCAAAATTAAACTACTTCTGCAGATTTCGTCTTAGTAAGGACATGGAAAGGACGTCGTCGAAAAAAAAGAAGAAACTTGCATTACAAAATTGTCCCGGGGAATCGCATTTCTAAAATTCCTCACCGAACGGCTTTAGCATAAAAATCCGCACACCGTAATCAGAGTGGCTTAATCGGAGGAAAATCAAGAAGACATACAAGAGCGCGCAAAATGTGAACACGGTTTCTATAGCTCTATAATCTGCAACAGGGCCCGGCATAGGGTTCGAGAACAAAATGAGCAGGGGGGGGGGGGTGTTGGTTCGCTCGCTCGCTTTGCATATCTCGCATTCGCCACTCGCCGTGATGTGGAGTAACGCAGGAACCAGCAAACCATGACTAATTAAACGTATTCTTCGAGCCGGTGTTCTCACAAGATCCTCGGCTTCCAAAGGAAAACGCAGCAAGAAATCGCGAAGGCCTGTATAGAGAGATTCGTGAAGCAGCAGTAATTGTCCTGCAAATATATATATATATATATATATATATATATATATATATATATATATATATATATAAATGGACTAGCCGAGGTGATATAATACTCAACCTCTCCCAGAAAGCCGGTTAGAAGTGAACAGATGAACGAAGAACATAGAGAGACTAATAAAATGCCCGCGCGGACGGAATGTCCTCTCCCGGGGTCAGTGTTGCCGACTTTGTTTCGTGTGGTTGGTGTTTATTGTTTGTGAACATTGCTTTAGTTTATACGCAAGTTGAAGTTTACTTTCTGATTTCGCTTCTTATATGACATCCATAGAAGGTGATGCACGTCTTGTGCCTGCATAGTGTTGTGGAAACGTTTTGAAGTGACAAAGCTTCTTAGTTTCCTTTCCGAACTCTATGCCATTAGATGATTATAACGTGAAACGTTTTTTATTCGACTCAATGTTTACTTGCCCGCATATTTTCTAAGCGTTGTTTGGATAATTTGCTCTTGGAGATTAGTTGCTCTTGAAGTTTTACAATGTGTGCTGACGGCTTCCGTAATGCATGTTCTACTTGTTTTTCAATGTGTATGATGGTCTTGTTCTTCAATTGGCTTTGTGCACCTTCATTACCGCGTATGTAGGTGATTGCTGGCGTTGCTTTACTTACGTGATCAATGTACTTCATATAAAGAAAATATCATAAGTAATGAGCGACAGAAAATATACTTGCAGACGGGATAACTAATTTAAAGAATGCGGAACTTCAGAAAAACCGGAACATTTCATGAGTCTTGGAACGCATTTTAAGGTGCTCCACGCAGGATAAAGACTACCCGAACAACACATTGTTGGGCTGTTTAAATGCTTATGAGCTGGACTATTCTTCTGCAAATGTGCATGTGATTTTTTTACGAAACAATGCTGATTACTAATGGTTGAAGTATGAATAGTGAAAATAAATTAATAACAGCGGTTCAATACACCCACAGCGCCAACTTGTTTGCAACGAGGCATTGTCCATGCGTGTCCATCGAACTACAGCGGTAAATTTCTTCAGGGTAAAAGTACGTCATATTTTTAAGTTTCATATGTTCTTAATAAGCTTATGCGGCGTAACTGCTTTAATTTGTATTTGAGGAAACCAAGTCATTATCCTGATTTTCAACACGCCACGGCGGTCTAATGGGTATGGTGCTCGACTGCTGACCCGAAGGTCGCGGGATCGAATCCCGGCCCCGGCGGTCGCCTTTTCGGTAGAGGCGTAATTGCTTGAGGCCCGTGTTATTAGATTTAGGTGCCCGTTGAAGAACCCCAGGTGGTCGAAATTTCCTCAGCCCTCCATTACGGCGTCCCTCATAACCATGTCGTGGTTTTGGGACGTTAAACCCCAACAATTATCATAACATATCGTTAGTCTTGGAAGGCGCCTTAGGTTTAACCTGTTCTACCTGAGATTCAGTGTATCCGAACAATACATTGTTGTGCTGTTCAATTCGTTGCGAGCTAAATCATTTTTATGCAGAAGTGTGTCCATTTTTTTTTTGCGAAAGGAAACGCATCATTACCGGTTTAAGCATAAATAGTAAGAATACAATGAAAGCAGCTCTTCAGGATGCCCGTCGCGCCAACTTGTTAGCAATGAAGCCTTGTCCTTGCGGCTCCACGACATTACAGCCGAAAATTTAGTCAGGGTAAAAGTGCATCAAATTCTTTTGTTTCTTATTTTCTTGGTAAGTTTATACAGCGCGGTCGCTTTAATTCGTATTCGGGAAACCAAGTCACAAACCTGTTTTTTTTTTTGGCGAACCTAAAGCTTATCCTGCACCCAATAGGCGAGTTTCTCGCGGAAGACGTTTATCATCTCTAGAGTTCATTAGTTCACACAGGAACAAAGACAAAACGCCGAGAATAGAACGGACCTCGGCTACCCCATTGTCCCAGGTTCACAAAACACCGTTCAGGATACGAAAGACTCCTACGTCGTTAGTCTAATTGCTTCCGCACCGAAGAAAGACGCACAATGGGAGACTCCCCCAGGGTGGTCATGCCGCTTAAATCGGGAGAAAGCTGCCGCACTGCATGGCTTTCCTAGCATCTGGGGAACTGGTAGCCGGAACCTCTGAAGCGCGTAGGAATCTGATCCTTTGCACGATATAACTGTTTGGGAAGGACCTTAACTTCCTGTAATGCCGTACACGAGAGAAGGCTAACTTTAAGGAAGAAGGGAACAATGCGATCAAACCTTTTCTTTCTCGGTAGCATCCCAATATCTTTGTATCGTATGCCCTCTACCGACCCATTGTGCGGCATGGGCCTGCGAGCATTTTCTTATCTGAAAGTTGTTTCTAGCCCCACTATATGCTATCAAGTAGATTAGTTGGTGCACAGCAGCGCCGCCTATTTCCGTCTGGGCTTGACTTCGTGCCCCATTGTGGCAATTTTCGCGTGCACATATTTAAATAGTGGTAAAGGGTGAATCTTTTTTTCCATGATTGCGTGTGTAGTTGCTCGGTTAAGTCCAGGAGCGTGGGACCATTTTTTCTCTGTCGGAAAGCTTTTTTTTTTTTTTCCAGTCAGCGTAAATGTGATGCCACGATTACAAGATCACTATGGCTACACATCACCGAGCAACAGGTAGAGGTACAGCTCTCCACATATAAAAAAAAATGAAATTCAATGGGTTCCTAAGACAACTTCAAGGCGAAAGCCATCTTCTTCTTTTCCTTCTCAGTCGATGTATTGATCCTATCCCGCACCTATCCGAGTTGTTTCTGCACCTAACGTGGTTTTCCACTGGATCGGAGGCATTGCAAGCTTTCTGCAACTCACCTGGTTTTGCACGGCCTCCGTGATCGGCCCACCTTTTACCAAGTTACGATGTTGTGATGACGTCATCATGCGACGTCACTTTATGTGACGTCATAGTTACTTCACAACTTGTGGCTATCCGTGGAGTCATGATGACGTCATATTGTGACGTCACCACGTGATGATAATATTTTGCAGCAAGGTCGACAATTGTGTTTTTTGGTAAGGTTCTATTGTGGTTAAAGCAGCGCAATAAACATGGATGAAGAAAACACAGCGAGCGCAACAGGCGCTCGTGGCGTCTTCGTCGTCCGTGTTTTTTGCGCTGCTTTAACGATAATATTTTGCATGACTCGTGTTGACGCCGACAGTCAATTTTCGCGTTTGGTGAGGCATGTCAGGCTTTCGCCTTAAAAACCGACTGGTGCTTGTATGCACTGGGAATCGAACCAAGTACCTCTCGGTTTGGAGGCTTACGCTCTAGGTCTCGATCATCGCTGCAGTAGGCAAGTGAATGGGCGCTTTTCTTACAGTCACCGGAACATATTCACAGGAACTGCTTCTTTCCTTTTCAACAGCCTTACTGTGAGCTTGCGCTTCCGGATCCTTCGCCTCAGAAAACAGCTGCTGCGAGAGCTGCATTGAAATAAAGAAAGTTAAAACAGGCGTTAGGTCCTTGATGCGCGCATATTTGTCTTCGATGGCTTCATGGTCAGACTGTATACATTTGGTGCCGCCGGAGCAGACGCCCGTTTATAAGCGGCTTCGTTGCTAAGTATATCTAAGAGATGCGCTGGCTTCTTTAAACCGGATACGGAAGTAGACCAGGATCGGAAGTGCTTGCTCGGCGCCGACTATGCAAACTATGCTGGCGCCGCTTTAGGTGTGGTTATCTATTCACACGCGAAGTACCCTTAGCGTCTATGCCTTACTCGACATGTAACCACAGCCGGTGTTCGTGTGAGATAGGAAGTTTGGATAAAGTTTTTCGCTAACAGGGCACTACTCCATTGAAAGTTTGTTTCCCTAGTCTCGTTTATGATTTTGGGGGCTGAGGTGACGTAAATAAGTAAATGAACTCAACAAAAAAAGTCAACTGATATACCTCAAAGCATAAGCGTGCGCAGGCTTCTTCATTAGGGGGGGGGGGGGCTTGGCGATGCCTCACCGCAGTTCCCCTCTCTTCTTCCCAACGTCCGCCAACTGAATTCCTTGTGATCGGAACGCACTGCACAGACGAGGTAATAGAGTAGCAAAACAAAACAAAAATCCATTTATTCGGCGTATCAGCCGGGAACCAGACTTTTGAAAAAGACCGATCCCTGGTCAAAACGTCGAATATATGTAATTTTTTGCTTTTGTACGTGTGCCTGCACAACACGCACAGACACACAGACACACATACATTATATATATATATATATATATATATATATATATATATATATATATATATATATATATATATATATATATATATAAGCGTGTGTGTTTGTGTTTATTTTGTAGCCCTGCCTAATGAACCAATAGAATTTTTGCTTAATCGGCTCTCACCCCTCGTCTATCTAAAAAAAGTAAATGTTCGCAACATTTACTGCAGACACACTGTCTTCTATTATTCTTTAAGTTACGAAGACGTTACAGCACTAATATAAATTAGTGCTACTAAAACGATGACAACGGCGTGACTTTTCAGCTGCTAAATTTGTTGGCAAAAATGTTTCGGTATCACTAATACTAGTTATGCGCGTATTCATCGTTATCAGCCCAAAGGACGGAGCGCTTGCGTTAGTATTGACCGTCAGAAAATCTGGATATTTTAATAATTTGCGAAAAGTTCAGGTCGTTTTCACGGAAGAGTTAGACATGAAAATGTTCTGAAATGTCGCGATTTATCGTATTTGCACTCAACAAATTGTCGACTACGCCGGATACTTCAGGAAACCTCAAAAGGGCCCAAACTCGCTCGCCCACTAAAGATTTTCCTTCTTTCCTCCTTCACATTTCAGCTGAAAGAAAGATAACACGCCATACGTTTCAACTTTTCAGCGAATCCATTTATAGTAAAATGACTGTATCTTTCAAAGATTCATTTGTTTGACGATAATCAAGTTTAGTGCATATTCACATTAAACAGCTCAATCTTCACTATAACCGGATCCAGTGCATAGCTACATTAAGCGATCAGCCTAAGCCTTTCATATATCCAGTCGTGTAGTGTGTCTACTGGGCACAGCAGCCTGTTGAAAAACAGGTGTACAGCAGTCTGGATAGCCTATGAATATGACGCATCATCTGACACAGCAGATGATGCGCACTGTGAACGCAATGAATGAATGAATGAATGAATGAATGAATGAACTCGCTTTCATTAATTAATTAATTAATTAATTCATTCATTCATTCAAAGAAGTATCACGAGTTCCACTAATTTCTCAATTATTTATGCTCTAACCGCCATATTAAATCCTGCCTTTAGCGCGCTCATCGGCCGTGCCGCCGCGCATATATCTTATGAGACCGCGGAGAATGTCGGGAAGGCAATTCCACCACTAATATATTCTAATGGAAGTCAATGACTTCCGTTCATCACTCTGTAAGTGGGGGAGTCAATTGGAGCTCTTAGCCTCTTCTCCACGAACGGAGCGGTGACCCAGTTGCACTGGGTCGCTGCCTCTACCAGCGTGTATGCAGCGAGCAATCTTCATTTAACTCGTCACGCAGCAGTGTATCGCGACGAGGCTCGTTCGTTGAACTTCTTTCTCGAAGCAACAAGTGTGCGAGTGCGCTTCCCGTCAAACGCTGACTCACGACGTTGTCTTCCTTCCTGAATGACGTTTCATACCTACGGAAACACTACTGGACGCACAGTGACGCTCAATATCAGTTGCAACACCACGGCCATGCTCGAAGGGGCCCCAGTCCTTTACTCTAACACCGGGAAACGTGAAATTGGTTTTGGAAATACTAGTAGTTGAAGCAGTGTTTGCGTCACTGAAGGACGGAAGGAAAACGAGAGAGAGGAAAGACAGGGACGTTAACCAGTTTGACATAACCGGTGTGCTACCCTGCACAGGGGGAAGGGATGGGGGAGATTGAAAGAAGAGTAGAGAAAGAGAGAAAGAGAGGGGAACACACACGCACAAGCATAACTTGACAGCGCAGAGCGGCAGTCTTGTGCGGCATGCGGCATCATTAAGAGTGTACAGCCGCTCGTGCAAGTCTGTTGTCCTTAGGGATTTGAGCAATGCCTTGGTTGCTTGAATTCTCGATGAATTTTTCATGATGACATTAGAGGATTGTTTCTAGTGTCGTCGTTCTGTTGTGAAGACGAGCAGTCTCCTCGGTGCCGCAGGCGTCTCAGAGAGCGTTGTCGGCCATCCCTATCCGAATATTTTCTATGTCACCGCCACCGTGCAAGTGTTGGCGCCGCTTCGACCATGGGCAGCATATTGCAACTGAAATTGGGCGTGATTGTGCGTCATAGTGGAGCGTTGATTTCCGACTGACGTAACCAGCACTACAGAATAGATGCATAGATCTACAGTTTTATTCAGGTTGAGATTAACGTATGGAATTTATTGTGGCCATTACAAGGTAAATGGTTAGTGCTACCTACATGACCTTACGATAAGTTTCACAACGCTCGAGTAAAAGGGTAAAAAAAAGATCACGAGCCATTCCACTCCGTGAATTTGGATGACCAGCGAAGTTTTGTAGCCCACGAATTCATTTCATTTCTCCCTGTATTTATTTATGCATTTATACACTTATTTAGTTTCTTTCTGATTATTTTTAGTCAACCATTGGGGAATAGTGGAGTTCGCCCAATATATATGGCACATACCTGCTCGAAAGTTGTTGGTCGATTGTATAGGTAATTGTTCAATAAGTGAATGTTCGCGGAGGGCGGTCCCTCCGTCGTAGCTCAATTGGTAGGACATCGGAGGCATAAATCGAAGGTTGTGGATACGGGTACCACCGAAGATAAGGGTGATTTTTCGTCTACTTTTATTCCATTTAATTCAGGTCATAATCGTCACACTGCGTCTAGAAACAACAAATATCCCCCATGCTGTCGTCTATGTCATTCGTCTGTTGGTTTCATTGGTTGTGCCTAACAAAGAAACGAGGCCTCGAACAAATCCCCTTCTTTCGTTCTTTAATAACCCTAAGCACTCACATGACATGCAATGTACACATCGCGCCACGCGAAGCGTACGTCCGCGATATGATCCTTGCTCCTGTTCGTCTTCTTCCGCTGACCGATGTCCCCGCCCTCATGTCGGCCGTTCCGAGCAGTCCGGTACAGTCACAACGCGCGCAGCCATCAGGAAAGGATGTCCACCTCCCCACAGTGTTGCACCTATCTTCCCAGTCACTTCCCCGTTGTCCTCACCCCGCTATCCTTAACCTAAGTTTCATTCCCTTATCTTAGCTCATTTCTCTCTCCGTACCGGAAACACGAGACCGGAAGTGCGTATGACCAATCGCCACTCCGTTTCCCCTAGCGATGTAAGTGATCGTCTGGGAAGAACCGGCTATATATACTCTAGGGCGGAGTCCTGTCATTTGTGTCCGGTAGCGCCGCTGTCCACCCCGAACCCCGTGCATCTCTCTGCTAGTAGTTGCATCCCTTGTGTCGATCCCTTGTGTCGATGGGGACGCTTTCCACTGCTTTTACGCTGTCATTCACTTGCCCGGTCCCCTCGTCATCCATCCGTCCACTCTTTGTTCCGTCCGGAACTCACGTTCAGCTAGGGGTATGCTCCATCATGCTGTATCTTCTGTCCACGAAATTGAAGTGTAGTACACATTAAACGTCGCCCTTATATTTAGGGCAATCCGAATAGCGATGTTTAGACGTAATCGAATACAAAACAAAGAGCGCCTGAAACGAGTCAAGTGTAGACTATCTTTCTTTAAATCATCATTTCTATTTTTATTGTGTGTATTTTGTTTCTGTATTGTACTTGATCTTGTATTGTATTGCTTTGTATATCGTATTTCTCATTCTGCATCCTATTTTATTGTATTCCTATTATGCCATCTCGTGTTTACACAGTTTTTGCGTGTTAAACACCTGCTAATATTCCAATTTTCGAATTCCATTTTGTTGTAATTTATAACTGAGGGTCCCGTTTTCAGTATTTATGCTCTGGGTACAAGTATTTTGAAACTGATGCATATGTAAGCAAAAAACTGAAGCTAAAATATTGAGCAGCGGTTATTACAATAATTTAACGTTCACCCCTAAGCCAGAGATGACACTATTTAATTCTGTTTGCAATTTTTCCTAGAATTTCACTCGCCCCTATTTACTTAATTCCTATTACTACTTACCCTACTGTCCTAAATCTGTAGACAAGAGACATTTGCTTCAGTGACCGTGTTGCTTGCAATAGGTCCCTGGTTTAATCCGTATACGGCGCAGCCCTTTGCTCAACGAAAGATGGAAGCGCAATTTTCGTGAACGTTCTCCTAGGACAACGTTTCTGAAATCTGCTCCACAACAGTGGTAGCTAATTTGACGGTAATTATTGCAGGGTTGACTAGTCCGTTAGTGGGTCGACCAGTGGGTTAGTGCGTTGACTAGTGAGTTACTGGGTTGTTTAGTGGGTCGAACAACTAACTGGGTAAACTACTCAGCGGCCGATTGAATAATAAAGACGATGATGCATAGGACACAAGCCATGATCATTCGAAAAAAAAAAACTTCCTGAGAAATTATACACGTTAAATTTCAAAATGATTGAAAGCGAACCAGCAAATGAAACAAAGGGCTGGCTTTTTCGCCTGTCGTTGGAAACTGACGAGTAGGGAATGCGGCAGCGACTAGCGAATGCATGAAATTACGATACTTCGCATTGGCTTCCACAATACGGAACCTGAACAAAACGCAAGTCACACCTAGCGCAAGCAAAGCAAATTCAGACCGATTCATGTAGGCAGACAATCCAAAGGTGCCAGTAAAGGCAAAACAATGCAATATGCCAGAAGCTGCTCAGTCATTATGGAAAATGAAGGCACGTCCGTACATATGATGGAAACGGCGGAAACATTTTCCTGTTCTCCATCGAAAGGGATTCAGGAAAAGAAATGAGTTCCAGGTTCCCCTTCCTCGCCTTTGAACCTATCAGCGTCGGCTGTAGCTGGAATGACTTTTATTTCTGTATTTATTTGTATTCTTTTCTTCGGTGTTTTATTTTGAGCTTCACGAAAGGTCGGTATGCTTCTCACGTAGCATTTCCATTATGGCTCCGTACTTTCTACTTACGCCATCTCTGTTATTGCGAACACTGACCGCAAAGTTTCGCTCTTTGCTTTTCCTTAACTATATTGGTGAACGCTCCTTCGATCGCTGCCATTTTGACCTCCTGGTCCACGAAAATCTCATTTATCTATGCAGTCCTTTCATATTGTTCCATTTGTGTCGTCTGCTGTTGATGGTAGGAGGAAAATCAGCAGACGAGTGCAAACAAGAATTACAGAAAACATAGCATACGAAAATAGCAGTGGAGAAAGAAAAAAAATGTGCCAGTAATCTGATTTTTGGTGCACTACCGTTGTGACATTATGTAGTCGCTGACGTGAAGGAAACGCATTACATGTAGCCGGCGGATGGCGTAGCACAGATGGCAAAAACTATGAGCAAGAGAACGAAAATCCTGTGCCCTTCTACCACTCCTTTTGTTGCACTTAGTCGTCAGCCGCGTGCATAGAAGACTTAAATACTGCTTGCAGAATGCGTGGCAGACCGCAGAAAGAAAAACAGAAACAATGAAAGTAGTCTGCTTTTGCTGGCCCCCTTTTTTCTAGTGGCTCCCTCTATGTCGCCGACGTGAGTCCACGGCCCGGGCAATTCCAAAGAGCACACGGAAGTGTTTAATTGCACCGCGCCGTGTCAGGAGCCACAACGAATCCGCTGCTTTTTTATCTGCTTCGTTTTATTACGCTTGTTCGCTATAACGTTACGCCTGCAGTGATTTGTATTAGATACCCATTGCCCCCCTTTTGTTTTCCTTCCCCTTTGCATTATCGTTCACACCTGCCTACAAGCCGCCGCTGTTGTGTCTTTGACACTTCACAGCCCTTTTTGCACTTCACCATAAGCGCGAAGTGTTGGACCGGGATTGATAGTTCGGTGCAGTGAAGCGAAAGCCAGCTACCCACTTTGAATCGTACTGAATGAACTGACACGACTGCAGGACGTGACTGACATGAACTGCACGAATTCACACACTTGCAAACAACAAAAAGAATGAAAAATTTGGGGGCAAGCCAAATTCGTGACTTATGTGTCTGGTAGTGGCACGTCACCATATGATGTCATCATGGCGTCACAGTTCGCGAGAATTTGTGACGTCATCATGCCGTCACAAATTTTGGCGTGACATCATGTGACGTAACGCCACATAATGCCGTTGTAGCGGCCTCCTTTGGGCGGCGAACAAAACCAGAGAGCGCGCTAGCTCAAGAGAGGAAACTAAAGAAGACGCTTCGCAGTAGCACATGAAGCCACGGATCGTGTCCCTGCTGGCGTCGATTCCGGTTCAGACGTCTCATTCCTTCGCTCCTGTGGCATAAGCCTACACCAGAGAAGTCGGAGCTGTCCAGAGAGCCCGCGAAGTCGCCGAGAGTCTCAACCTCCCGGCTCCATCGTGGGTGCGGCCCGCGGACGTTACCCCCTGACGGGGCATTCGTCTTCTCAGGACCAAATAAAGTTCTTTGTCTGTCTGTCTGTCAGCCTACACCACCATCACGTGACGTCGTAGCTTGGTCAAAGGTAGGCTTATCACGGAGGCAGTGCAAAACCAGGTGAAGTGCCTCCGATCCTGGAGGCAGTGAAAAACCACGCTAGGTGCACAAATATTTCGGAGGGTGGCGGGGCAGAATAAGTACATCTAGGGAGCCTACATGACCGGCCGTTCGTGTAGGTTCCCTAATACATCGACTGAGAAGAAAAAAGAAGGTGGCTTTCGCCTTGGAGTCTTCTTAGGTGAATGCACAAGGGACCCTGTGATCTTGTCACACAGCCGAAACTGATCTCAGAGGTCACGTAGAAAGAAGCGCGTGCTTGAAATCTGCTCCGCCAGGTGCCGCAACGATTCGAGCTGCTCACAAGAAAACCGTCTGCTCCTTAAATGAACCTATTCAATTCATTTTGAGTCATTTTCCTGACAGTTATTTGGGCCTTATGCTCCGATGTCATATGCATCCAATGTAACTTGACTTAAGTTGAACCAGAACTGTATACGTTTTCTGAATATTACGCAAACTGGAAGTGCTCCAACGGAAATACTTGGAAGAAAAACATGAGTGTAACCAAAAAGAAGTAAACGAAACATGTCATTTGCTTGATTGCAATGCGTAGTCTAGCTGCACTATCTCTCTGCTAAGGCAAAGCTAAGGCTAAACTTTACTGCTCATATTTGCAAAGTGAAGCAGCGCGGTAACCGGAGTCTTGACATCTTTGTTTTTGTAACTCTCAACGTAAGGCTACATCTATTTAAGGACGACGGGGCTTCCAACAGAGTAAGAGTCGCGACGCATTATAATAAATGCTAAGTAAAAATTTCTTCTTTAATATTTTATTTTAAAAATTGAGCGCAAAGCGACCAGGATAAAGACAAGAAATACACAGCATGTTTTCATCCTTGTCCATTAAAGGACGCTACCATACCAACTCGCGCAACTTTATATCCTTTTGAATTTAGTATTTTAAGGCGAAAGCCGCGGATGCCTGATGAAACGCAAAATATGACCGTCGGCGGCGTCCACACGAAGTGATGCAAAAAATTAACATGTGATGATGTCTGCGTACGACGTCATCATGACGTCACAAGTTGTAAAAACTTGTGAATTCATTATGACGTGATCACACGACATGGTGGCTTGGTCAAACGTGGGCCGATCTCGGAGGCAGTGCTGCAATACGCTGTGAGGTCCAGAAAGCATTCGGAGGCGGGTGTCAATGCGTTCGACTAGAAAGAAGAAGCAATGGAAGAAAAAGAAATGGCTTTCGCCTTCGAGTCGTCTTAAGTGAATGCATAAAGGACCATGTAGCGTTTTTGCGTCTACGGTCTCGCAGTAAGTTGTTGTATAACGTAAGCCTACTACGCTTTATCTGTAGCTGATTTTTTCGTTTATGGTATTTGTTATAAATTGCCATGTCTCTGCAGGCAATGTGAAACTGCAGGAAATTGGAAAAGGATGATTATTTTATCATCTCTGCACCATACTTCGCCGCAGTTGGGAACTATGCAGATGGGACAAACGGGGATAAAAGTACCGACCTCTTAACGCGAGAGCGTTAGAGAGCTCGTTTCGCAGAAATTCCGCCGTCGGTGTCGGCGTCGCGTGAGCGAAAAATACAGAAAGATGCAAACAAAATAAACAATAAAAACCTTCGGTCTCTTTAAAGATCGAACCCGGGCCGCTAGCGTGGCAAGAAAGTGTCCTACCACAAAGCCACGATGTTTCTTGAAATCGCATCTTTCCGATTTCTACAAACCGTACCATTCAAGACGTGGTTCCATCCATTCATTTCATTGCGTATCTTATTGAAGCACCGCTAATTCCTGTTACCTCATCCTCATATGCGAATTAACCAGTGCCGGTGTTGTTAAATAGCTGATCTATCTGTATTTGCCCCTCGTCTACATCCTTCTGAGTCTATTCACATTAGGAGGCCCTGCTCGTCACACAGGCACATAGTTAACTGCACTTCATCATCGCAACTGGCAAAAAAAAAACACTCTACCGGTTACACTCGTTCCATCTCCTGCCTCCCCTTTTCCACCCCCCGTCGTGTATAAAAAATTCACCAGAAGAGACAGACGAAGCATCTCTCCACAACACATCCTACTTCTCTGAGAAAAGTTTCTTTACCTTCACTCGCTCGTCCAGGCTCCTTTGTACAGCTTTAAAGTTGTGCCTTCGCTAAACCGCAGATACTCCTCCAATGCTCCACGTCCTGTACACCCTTACGCCCCCTAAATATCCTCAGTTTACTTAAGCGGGTAACCTGATTGCAACTTTACCCAATTTAGCAAACGTTATCGAGCCACCACAGGCAGAACGAGAATCGGTCGGAGAAGCCAGGGGGATCCAAAAACATTGGCTGCGACCGCCATGAAAGAACCTTCTCCCCAAAACGCCAAACTCCTGACTCTGTTTCGCCAACACGCTCCCCACCACATAACCTCACCGAATCCCCTCCTTGCTGACATTCAAGGTTAGCCTGCCAATTAATCTTCCAAAGTGAACCTTTTCTTCAGTTCTCTCGTCCCTCCCTCCCCCCCTCCTACCTTCCTAACGGAAGCAGAGGCTTGGTCGGTACGAACCTCATCATGCATTAGCGTGACACCGTTTCGAATTATAGCCGAACTGCAGTGTCTTTGCTACGAGCGTAAATTTTAGTACATTTTCCTGTTTGTTTACGCTACCCTCGAGCCGGACAAAACGAGGCCAACTCGGTTAAGCCGAGCTTAATTGCGAGCGCACGCTGTGTCAATCTAATTAAAAGTTTTCTCGGTAGGGGCTTCATTGCTTACCGATTAATCACAACGCAACTTTCGTCCGTGTTAGCACAACGCGGATGTTTTCGCCTACCAAAGGTGAAACGTCGCAAAGCTCCTTTCATGTACCTCTGCTGAAGCCGGCCACATCTCAACTTTTCCAGGCTTGCGTTTTAGATATCACCTCATTCATTGTTTCTTTTTTTAAAGTTGTACATGCCCGGCGATTCATTCATTCATTCATTCATTCATTCATTCATTCATTCATTCATTCATTCATTCGTTCATTCGTTCATTCATTCATTCATTCATTCATTCATTCATTCATTCATTCATTCATTAAACTGCTAGTTCTTTCGTATCGCTTTCGTATACACTTCGTCTGCTCGGTCGAGTTAAAATTGGGTGATGTCGAGTCGAGACGGTTATAGTCAGTTTGTTGCCGACAAGCAACGTCACTGAAGCTTGTGGAGGAAAATATGCATGCTTTCCAAAGCCGTCATAATAATAATTGGTAAAATATTACGCCCCAAAACCACGGTATGTTTATGAGAGACGATGTAGTTTAGGGTTCCGGAAATTTCGACCACCTGGGTTTCTTTCACGTGCACCTACATCTAAGCACAAGGGTCTCTATCATTTCGCCTGCATCGAAATGTGCTCACTGCGGCCGGGATTCGAACCCGCAACCTTCGGGTCAACAGTCGAACGCCATAACCATGGACCAACGCGGCGGGTCAAGCCGTGCTAAATGTAAATTCTTTCCTTGGGTCAGACCTTAGCGGGTCAGAAGAATGTTAAAGTGCCTAGTGTCACGAACATAATCCCAGACCAAATTCGAGTGATCTGTGTGGTTAGAAGAAGTAATTCATTCATTCATTCATTCATTCATTCATTCATTCATTCATTCATTCATTCATTCATTCATTCATTCATTCATTCATTCATTCATTCATTCATTCAAAGAGCATTCAAGCGTCAGTGACTCGATGTGCTAGTGTACAGGCAAAATACATCTTTCTTCTCCAAAACTGAACTTCGAAAAACGGAACTGCTTTCCACCGAAACTATCTCTCAGTAAAGCTCCTGCACGCAACCACCAGCTCCTGCAAGTCAGCCAGCCTTGTTTCTTAATTAATCAGCGCGCAAACCCGGCCAAGCTTTCCTTCCCATTTTTCACTACTCTCGCAAGTGCCGCGCAAGGGGTACGCGAAAAACATCTGCTCGTTTCACAGGCTTATGCCTTTCCACTGTCTACTTCACGGAGCTTGTCGGTTGAACAGCTTTTGCAGGAAAAAAAATTTTAAGAATCGTCGCGTTAGGAAGGCCAGTTTAGTGTACATATATATACACAATAACCGCAGCAGGAACATAAATCACAGCCCGGCAGTTAGCAGTCGTGTTTACGAAACACCGCTCATTAGCGTTCTCGTCAGGCAGTGTAATTTAGTCTCACGCATTGCACTCTTTTTTGCACTCGTCTATTGCGAAATAGATAACAAACATTCCCAACAGACATTGCCTTAGGCTCGCAGCATGTTCCGGTCATAACTAAGCAGTGCACAGCTCGTACGACTTTGTTTATCTGTTTATTTGTTTCCGCGTCCACAGCAAATTGACCAGGCGGTACAAAAAAAATAACGCCGATAAACAAAGTCAGGCGTGGTGTGGTACTAGTCTCTCCCAACTTGTGTCTAGACGTCCAGACAAAAGTGTTAAACACGTAAAAAAAGCGCGTGGGCGAGCGAACGTAATCGTCAAGCGAAGCGAAAACGCTGCTTCCTTCCTGGGCAACTGCAGTCAACTTTCAGCGTGGCTGGCTTCCGAGATCAGTGTCGTTTACCAACGCAGCCAGCAAGAACACGCCTGCCGCGACGAGGCGCTAAAAGCCGGCGGCGTACACGAAACCACTTGCCAGTCCAAACGAGAAAGTCGAGTCACGTGGTCTCTCATCAATCACTACTGGCGCGTGTTAGAGTTGTAGGAGTGACGTGTCGGCGCACGTCATCATTCGCCCACACGATCTCGCTTCATCCTCCTCATCCTCGCGTTAATGCACTCCGTCACTAAGGTGCACTCTCTATGGGAACTTGCGTGCAGTGCGCTCTATACTGTCAGCTCCAATTTGCCCTCTAGGCATCGTGTACTAATTTGGGAATGTCTAGCCAAAGTCTGTTCTGAGATGCACCGTAATTGGTCATTGTTGTTAATTTCTAACTTATTTCCCGCTGGATTCTGAAGAGTATACTTCGAAACGTTGAAAGAAGTTGTTGCTCTCAACACAAAGAGTAAATGGTTGTTGCAAATTGCGTAGTTTCGTATTGCTTGAAAGAAGAATCAAGCTGTCCGTCCTTCAGTAGCTTGAGAAGGATGGCTTGCTAGTCTTGGTTGCATCACAGTGGCAAGTGATTCGAGGAATCTGAGCGAGATGGAGAATGACGAGCACGGCGTTCTCTTAGAAACTTTTTTCTGACTTTAGCTTAGTTTACAGACAGCGATTTGCGTGCACCTTTTCTATCACGTAATGATCTTCGAGCTTGCCGAGTAGCTTGCCTCGGAACTGAGGCAGCGCTTGTCTTGTGTAGTATTTCTTCTTTTGTCTCTCGTTTTCGCGCTGTAAATTCACTATGATTTGGATGATGCCGGCTACGATCCTTAAAGAAACTTTGTAAATAGCGCATTTTATATGTATGTGTGTGGCTGTACGTGTTGTTAAATGTTTATCAGTGAATATGTCATAATCGCCACCGAGTACCTGGAGTAGCATGTCAGACGAATAGCCAGGCTAACATCCCCAGCATTTCATTAAAGCAATTCTCTCGCCCTCTCTCTCTCTCTCTCGAATAAGTATTGCGAAAGAAACTTTGTCACTAAGATCGGTACACTTCAGCAAAGTACTCATAACAGCAATACTGATTAAAAGGAACGTCTGGTTCACAACAGCTCACTTTTAACCGCGCTTGAAGTATTAGAAATAGGAGATTATTCTTATTTCAAGCATTAGTCTCAAAATACATCCCTGCAAAGATTACTTAATAGGTCAGCAAAACCAAGTGTTGTAAAGATCGATAAGCGATCCTGCTAGCTCACTATAATAGGTTTACACGCATTGATAAGACGCTTTCTCGTGAAGGCGACGACAACATTGCGTCACTCTCCACAGTGCACGCAACTTCGACCAACGAGCTCACGACCTGCAGCCATTATATTGTTGTCTGCGAGTTTGCCGTGCATTAGAGCTCACAGATATGCTCCAACCGTTTTGGGCACCCGAACAAACTCCACGCCTTTCCTGATGTTGGCCTCAACTACTATTACACGCTGTCGTCACTAATCTCTTCTTTCGTTTCTCCCCTTCACCCTCAGGATTACGGCCCACTTCCGGTCGACGAACGCGAAACATTAGCTTCTCAGGGTGCGTCCTTTTTTGTGCTATTTTTATATTTTATTGTTTTTCGTACGGGACTGCCCAGAAAACGCGAATTCCTATCCCTAAGCTCCACAGATGCTGAAAGGGTGCTTTGCCTCGCGACGGGCAAGCGTGCGGATTAAGCCCGCCTACTGAAACGCTAATGGCTGCGCTCTTCGTTGTGAGCAGAGGGACATGAGTGATAGCCTTTGTCTGACTTCCCGTGGACACGTCACAAGTGACAGTGGCTGACTGCTGGCTGACGCTGCTGTCCAGTGTACTTTTTCAAATAACGGGGGGTTGAAAAAATTGTTTTTAGAGACATTTTCTTTCATTAGCATCCCTCACCCACAAGTCTGCAGCGAGATAAAACGGACGTCTCGGACCGAGTTAACATACCATATATACCGGCATACTATTAGAGCGAAAGCCTTAGATGCCTCATCAAGCGCGAAAATTGATCGTCGGCGTCGGTGTCAACACGGGTGACGGAAAAACCTCATCATCACGTGATGACTTCACCATATGACGTCACTATGCCGTCACAGATTGCCAAAATTTGTGCTGTCATCATGAAGCCATCATGACGTTACTGTAACGCCGGACTACGTGCTGTCACATGATGACGTCATCATATGACATCTTGCTTGGTCAAAAGTGGGCCGATCACGGAGGCAATGCAAAACCAGGTTAGGTGAGGAAAGCTTTCGGAGGTGTGCCGGGCAGGATCAGTACAACGACTGAGAAGAAAAAGAAGATGGCGGTCGCTTTCGAGTAGTTCTAGGCGAATGCGTAAGGGACGACGCAAGCTTTTTTAGAAATAGTAACGATGACTGCGTCGCTTTACTGCCCCGTGATGCGTAGAACCATGTCCCCCGAAGATCTATCGTTCTCGTTATGGATTGTGGTCTAGTTGGTATAACAATTCCAGAGCAGATACGTAGGGCCAATAAAATGTTCTTCTTTGGTTGTTTTTTTTTAACCACGAGTTCTCCGAGGCCAGGAGACGGTTCAGACAATATAAAAACCAACATCGAAGGATGAAAAAGAAAGGGGAGAACATTCGAATTGGCGAAGCATGAAAAGCAGAATAAAAACGTAATAAAAACATGACGAAAACCGGCGATGGCAGCTCACAGAAACGTATGTTTAGAAAAACAAGGAAATGGAAAGAGCAAGAAAACGAAATGAAAAGCAATAAGAAGCAGAAATGTTGTGCATGAAGAGGATATTGCCGGGGCAATGTGTTTGAAAGAAGCTTCGTGGAAGACCGTTGCATTTGATGCTATATAAAATCAAGTCGAGACGAGCTGCTTTGAACGCCCGGAACCCGAAGAAGAGCCTGTGTGACATGGAGAAGAACGCGTATATTGAATTCCTCCTTGTCTGCGACTTTTTCGCGTTATAGCTTCGAGTGACGGCAGGCTGTAAGAGTTCAAACTACGCGCTTTTACCAATGCATTCTTCGGGACTTTCGAACGAAACTTCTTGATCGAACATCCTTACATCAGCGGCAACACTTCAAACTGGGACGGGCAAATGAACATACGTGTATACATTAAACTGAAGCGTTTTCCCGGCGGAAACCTCGATACCAATATAATGATAACAATAATGATTTCTGGGATTTTACGTCCCAAAACCACGATATGATTATGAGGGACCTCGTATTGGAGGGCTAAGAAAATTTCGACCACTTCGGTTGTTTAACGTGCACGCAAATCTAAACGCACGGGCCTCTGGCATTGTGCCTTCATCAAAATGTGGTCGCCGCGGCCGGGATTCGATGCCGCGACTATTGGGTCGGCAGTCAAGCACTATAGCCACGATTACCGCGTCGGGTGAGGACCACAAGGACAGACACACTGTTGGGTAACAGGTGTCTCAGCTTGCGACTGCTTCTGCGCAGAGCTGATAGACGGAGCGATCAAGGCGACGGTGAGTTGAGGCAAATTTATATACATATCTACAGAGGCGTTACATATTCGGCGCTGGGGCCGACAGCTTATTGGGCTCGCACAGCGGTGCGACGACGACCCGGGACTTCTTCGCTCGCTGTCTTGCTGTCTCTCTCTCTCCGCGCAGCTTGGTTCTTTTATAGCCCTCGGCGATCGCTTGCATCAGCCAGATGCGCGAAGCCTCCAATCAGGAACCGCCGTTGGTCGCTGGCTCGAACCGGATCCGCGGATGAGAGGGCTTGCCGCACGTTGCGGGAGAGATTTCCTTCGGTTGCGTCAGACGCAGCGCCGGAGTTGCCGGGGATTGCGTAAGGCTCCCGCCTCGTTGCATCAGCTGGTGTTGACGCTGGTTGCGTCAGACGCATCGCCGGAGTTACCGGGGATTGCGTAAGACTCCCGCCTCGTTGCATCAGCGGGTGTTGACGCTGGTTGCGTCAGACGTTTTACCAGCTTGAATGCCTTGTCGAAGCAAGGAAGTTGGGTTGGGAGCCCTGGCATAACAGCACACCCCGCCGCCAGACAATGCGCCGGAAAGACGAGCTGCTTGCACGTGGCTCGGATGCCGGGCGCGCTCGTTCGCCAGGTCCACCAGGTTCACCTCCAGGGCCATGGGGACATTCGGCTCCACGCTTCGTTCCGTGAACAGATCCCAGTCGCCAGGCCGGATCCCGGCTCCAGTGGCTTGTCGCCAAGATGTGTCGACTTGCTTTGCTCGTCTCTTCTGACGATCTTTCGTATCAGCACTTGTTGATCGTTCTGCAACTTGTCAAGAACGGTCCGACAACAAACAACACACGACACAAGCAAGTGCCCTCGGTCACCCGACAGAACACCAGACCTAAATAGAATAATACATTCCTAACTACGTTTCTGTCGAAATTTCGTTCCCTCTTTATCAAGAGGCACATGTGGGACACCAAAACTCTTAAAAGCAGAACTCAAAATATTACACGTGTAACAACGCAATGAACAGAATTCAAATAATGTTGGCCCCTTGAGATCACTCAGGACGGAAGCGCTCAGCTGAGGCCGCAATGAGGACAAAATTTTGCCCCAATTTGCCTGCGAAAAACCGAAAGGATAGCCGAAGACGGCACTGATTAGAACGCGCGACTCAATGCGTCTGCGTTCGCGTTTAGCTTTCCTTTCTTGTAACGAACGTTCAAGTTGTGCTGTTGGAGTATCATGCTCCACCTCAGTAACCGGCCGCTTTTGGACGACATGTTATTCAACCAGGTTAGAGGACAGTGGTCCGTTTCTACCACAAACTTGGAACCGGAGACGTAATAGGCCAGCTTTTGAACGGCCCACACGAGGCAGGCACATTCCTTTTCAGAGGTACTATATGCCTCTTCCCTGCAACTCAGTTTTCGGCTTAAATACAAAACTGGTCTTTCGTGACCAGTGTCATCTTCCTGGCACAATATAGCTCCCATTCCGCGATCACTCGCGTCGCACTGAATGATAAAGCCCTTGGAAAAGTCGGGTGCCATGAGAACGGGTTTTTCGCTTAAGGCTTGTTTAAGCTTGCAAAACGCATTCTCTTTCTCCGAGTCCCATGTCACTTTAACTGGCTCCGACTTTCGAAGTGCGTCAGTTAGAGGGCTGGCAATGGTAGAGTAGTTTTGCACATAATGCTGATAGTATCCCGCTAGCCCCAAGAAAGCCCTTATCTCAGACTTGGTGGTTGGTCGTGGGTAGTTCACGACGGCGGCTACCTTGATCTCTGAAGGTCGACGCTGGCCACGCCCCACAACGTGTCCCAGGTAAGACACCTCGCCGCATCCTAGGTGACATTTAGCAGGTTTCGCTGTAAGACCCGCTTCTTTCAACTTGTTCAGCAAGACTCGTAAATGTTCGACATGTTCGTCCCAGCTGTTCGAGAAGACGGCAACATCGTCGAGATATGGCAGTGCGAACTCGGACAGGCCATTAAGAACGCGATCCATTAGACCCGAAAAGCAATAAGGCGCAGTTTTCAGTCCGAAACTCAGCATAAGTGGACGATACGTTCCGAATGGAGAAACGAACGCGGCGTAGCGGCTAGCACGCTCGGTAGGAGGGACCTGCCAATAACCTCGCACGAGGTCTAGCGTGGAAATGTAGTTTGACTTTGACACTGTTTCCACCCTTTCCTCTAGATTTGGTATCGGATAGGTCTGGTCTCGAGTTATGGCGTTAAGGCGCCGATAATCGATGCATGGCCTAGGATCCTTTCCCGGCACTTGAACCAATATTAGAGGAGATGTATAGTCACTCTCGCCCGGTATTATGACTCCCAACTCAAGCATTCTATCGATTTCCTCTTTCATGATCTGCTTCTGCACCGGGGAACATCGATATGGCTTACTACGGATTGGTTCCTCACATGTTAGCTCGATGTCGTGCTTAATAACCTTCGTTTTTCCGGGACGGCTGGAAAACACGTCTTTAAACTCAGAAACAATCCTTCTCAAGTCCTCCTTCTGGACTTGACTTAACCTTGGCTCCAGGTTCAACTGTTCCAACATCACCTCTGAACCCCTTTCGCTGACATCGCTAGAAGTCAGAATTTCTGCTCCTTCCTCCTCTGAAGCATTCAACAGCAGATTTACGACCGCCTGACGTTGAACGTACGGTTTCATCAAGTTGCTGTGATAAATTTTGTTAGACCGCTTTCCTAATTTCACTTCGTAGTTGGTATCGGAAAGCTTCGATATTACTTTAGCGGGCCCCTCCCAATGAACCTCAAGCTTGTTCTTCTTGGAAGGCCGCAGCAACATTACCTGACTTCCCACTTCGAAGGTACGTTTTTTTGCTGATTGTCGTAGTATTCTTTCGACAATACTTGCGCTGCCTTCATGTGGCTCTCCACAAGATCTTTTGTTTCTCCGAGCCTCTGAAGGAGGTCGAGAACATAAGCAACTACACTCGGGTCCTCATCATATCCCTCCCAGGATTCGCGCAGCATTCGCAAAGGTGTTCTTAAGCTCCGGCCATATACAAGCTCTGCGGGACTAAAGCCAGTGCTCTCATGAGGAGCAGACCTCAAAGCAAACATAGCGGGAGGAATACATGCTTCCCAGTCGCATTTGTGCTCATAACAAAGAGCTCTCAGTATACGTTTCAGAACTGAATGCATACGCTCTACCGGATTAGATTGTGGGTGATGGACCGAACTGTGCACCACCTTGATTCCACATTTATCCAAAAAGGTAGAGGTAAGGCAACTGGTGAAGACGCTGCCATTGTCGCATTGAATTTCAGAAGGAAATCCGACACGCGCGAATATCGAGAGCAGAGCGTCCACGACGTGTGGAGAATTGAGCTCCCTAAAGGGGTATTCAGACGGAGGAGAAATGCTCGGGGGGTAAAGGCGGAGCCTAGTGACGTCAACTCGCGAGGAGAAGTCTCCACAAATGCCCCCCACTCACACGGACGAGGCGAACGGAGGGGGAGACCAGTGTTACTAGACTACTCTGGTGGCTTGCACCACCCGTTTGACGAGTTGCTGACGACGAGCTGCAGACGACCATCCAGCTGCAGACTGGACACCCACTGCCGCTCTCTGCAGGAGCAAGTGCAACAATGTGGCCAAACAAGAGCCCGAAATCCCGCCACATCCCCCACCGCAGGGGGATCGTTTGTCCTTTCGGGGAAAACGTCCCCGTCTCCTCCGAGGAGGCGCGGGGGGGTCACGCCCACTCGCTAATCCGTGACGTCGCGGTCACGTGATACGCAATCCCCCCGTCTCCCCCGAGCATTCCTCCCCCGTCTGAATACCCCTTAAGAGGTACCGCTTCTGGAAATTTCGTTGCTACACAGAGGGCAGTCAGGATGTATCGACAACCTTGCCTTGACTCCAGCAATGGCCCAACAATGTCGATAACCAGGCGCCGAAAAGGTTCTGTTATAACTGGCACAAGCTTCATGGGAGCCTTCCACTTGTCTGTGGATTTCCCCACCCTCTGACAAGTGTCGCAAGAGCGCACAAAGTCTTCGGTATCTTTCTAGCATTTCGGCCAGTAAAACTCAAGGAAATCCTAGCCTTGGTCTTCTTCAAACCGAGATGCCCTGCCCACGCGTTTTCGTGCGCAAGTTCCAACAGCTGGCGACGATACTTTTGCGGTATCAAGAGTTGCTCATACCTGCGACCTTGTACATCTGTGTAGCTACGATACAATAGCCCAGATTTCTCATAAAAAGAAACATTCTTTTTCTTTACTCCCAATTTTACGCTTTCCATTAGCGCTTTTATGGAGATGTCTTCACGCTGCTCTCTAATGAGCGTCGCTCGATCAACCCTCGACAGCTCACACCAACTTTCAGCTACAGGCTTGAGCGTATTGCCCGCCTCGCCCAACGGCGCCACTTCGGTTTCTCCGCCGACGGAGACGACGCTACCCGCTTCCGCTGCCGGCGGCTCGAGTAACCCACCCCGAGAGTTTTCTGTCCGAGGCTCGCTCGACTCGCTGCCAAGGTCACGCAGCTCGGCCGCTTTTGCCGGTGGTGGCGTACTACATGGAACGAGATCAAGTTCTTGTGAAAGCTTCCGCGCTTGCGATCGCGTGAGGGCCATGTACGCAACGCTCGGAAAGAACGATTTACGCTGTTCTTTGAGAAGCTGCTCCGAGTTGTTCGAAAAAAGATAAGGAAAACAATCTGGGAGAGCAGCAGACACAGCCGCTTCGGTGTGAAGCTTACCGAAAGAGCCTTCAATGATCACCGTAGCTATCGGTAAGCAAGTGCTCTGCTCCTCGGCGACTTGCCTGATCCATGCGCATTCTCCTGTCAAGTCGTTCGGAGACACTAATGCAGGATGGACAACGTCCATAGTTGCCGCTGAGTCTCGAAGTGCTCGACACGTTTTCCCATTGACACTAATCTCCTGAATATACGGTTCTAACAACCGCATGTTCTTTTCTGATTCACGGATCGTTGCGAAAGCAACCTTTTCTTTACAATTTACCGCGATGTGCCCTTCTTTTTGCAATTGTAACAGGTTAGCGGCTTCCGTGACTCAAACGCCCGTGTAGTATCAGTGCGCTGTTTGGGAAGCTCACTCGACTTGTGCGCTTCCGTCTGCCCTTCTCTCACAGTCTCCTTCTGAAATTACGGTGCGGAGCAGGTTTCCGGCCATCAGGTTTTTTTGAAAAGCCCTCTTTTCTCTCAGCTTTTTCAACACGCACGGCCCTACTGTGCAAGTTTCTACGAGTGTAGTACTCTTCAGCTAACTCTGCTGCCTTGCTTAGCTGTACTTCTCCAAGCTATCCTGCAGCCAAAGCTTGACATCATCCTCGATACAGCGGTAGAATTGCTCCAATGCTATGCACTCTACCACTTTATCGCGATCGTCATAGACATCTTCGCCCTTGAGCCATTCAATTAAATCGGCTTTAAGACGAAACGCGAAGTCAACGTGTGACTCATTCCCCCTTTTTGCATACCGGAACCTTTGCCGGAAAGCCTCGGGTGACAATTTATATCTTCTCAACAGAGCCTCCTTAACCTCGTCATAGCTCTCAAACGCCTCCCTCGACAAGCACGTTATCACGTCGGATACTTCTCCTGGAAGTAGAGCTAACAGGTTCTGTGCCCAAAGAGACCGCTCGATGCCATTTCTATCGCAGACGTGTTCGAACTTTACGAGATACTTCGCCATGTCCTCGCCTACTACGAACGGTGGCAGTTGGTCCCGAATTCTATGTCCACTAGCCTGAACCGTCGCCGAAGCTACGCTAGGCGCTTGCGAACACTGACGGAGCGCCAATTCTATTCTTTTCATCTCGAGGCGCTCTTCGCGTTCCTCGCGCTCGCGGCGTTCTTGCCTTTCGGCTTCCTCGCGCTCGCGGCGTTCTCGCCTTTCCGCCTCTTCACGCTCACGAAGTTCTCGTCTTTCGGCCTCTTCACGCTCACGAAGTTCTCGTCTTTCGGCCTCCTCGCGGCGTTCTTTGATATCCGCCCAGGACTCATCGACTTCCTCAGCCGTTACTCCCTCCTTCTGCATGATCTCAAGGATCGCTTGCTTTCGTTTCGCACGGCCCAGAGTAAGGCCGAGTTCTTCACAAATTTCGATGAGTTCCTTCACTTTAAGGTTCTCCATCGTTCACACTAGCCTCTTGCTATTTGCCCTCGTTAGAATCTACTTGCCGTATCCCCTATAAGTCTACTAGAAAGACACGCAAGCAATTCTCAACCTGCCGTGTTTACACCCTCCGCGTTAACTTTGGTTTCAAAGCGCTCCGACTTGGCTCGAAACAATCAAAGCTCACTCCAATGCTTCACACAACCTTCTCTAAACTACGATAACCTGTGCTAGAGAAGTCTGGTGAACTGAAGGGAAAACATCAGGCACTCACCGCATCGAGGTAGCTGACGCCGGCCGATCCCACCGCTGCCACCACTGTTGGGTAACAGGTGTCTCAGCTTGCGACTGCTTCTGCGCAGAGCTGATAGACGGAGCGATCAAGGCGACGGTGAGTTAAGGCAAATTTATATACATATATACAGAGGCGTTACATATTCGGCGCTGGGGCCGACAGTTTATTGGGCTCGCACAGCGGTGCGACGACGACCCGCGATTTCTTCGTTCGCTGTCTCGCTGTCTCCCTCTCTCTCCGCGCAGCTTGGTTCTTTTATAGCCCTGGGCGATCGCTTGCATCAGCCAGGAGCGCGAAGCCTCCAATCAGGAACCGCCGTTGGTCGCTGGCTCGAACCGGATCCGCGGATGAGAGGGCTTGCCGCACGTAGCGGGAGAGATTTCCTTCGGTTGCGTCAGACGCAGCGCCGGAGTTGCCGGGGATTGCGTAAGGCTCCCGCCTCGTTGCATCAGCTGGTGTTGACGCTGGTTGCGTCAGCCTCATCGCCGGAGTTGCCGGGGATTGCGTAAGACTCCCGCTTCGTTGCATCAGTGGGTGTTGACGCTGGTTGCGTCAGACGTTTTACCAGCTTGAATGCCTTGTCGAAGCAAGGAAGTTTGGGTTGGGAGCCCTGGCATAACAGGCGCTCGTCCTGTGGACACATAGAAAGGACGGGCGAACGTCCTGAGTATGTGTCCTTTTGTCGTTGTTTTTAGCGCTAAGCTTACCTTTGAACTTTGCTTGCTGAGGCTATAGCCATTTAGCTGCTATAGGCTTTACTGGCTTATATGGCCGAAAAAACGTGTTTATGGCCCCACACGTCATGTACGTACTTCTCTAAATGGGATGCGGCCGCACGCGTCTTACCCCGAAAGGCACTGAAGCTTTTCCATACATATCGCGTGCATATTAAGTGACATCGGTCATCGACGATACTAAACCCAGAAGTTAATTCCTTCCTGCGGAAGCAACGCTATCTACCATGAAACGGCACTTAGAGATATGCACCGAAAGGTCAGAGCTGTGGCGGCGGCATTGCAAAACTCCTCTGTGACACAAATCATGGTCCCTTTGACACGGCGATTTGAATACGCCGCCATAACGCTCTCCTCGGCACACACCATCACTTTTGAGGTGGTAATACGAAGCCTCCTGCGTGAACTGCTGGCATATATACGAACGCTTCATGGGATACACATTCACTTCCGTTCCTTATTTATCTACAGCAGATGGCGTTATTGCCGATACCTTTAGCTGGAATTGTTCTGCTACTAAAGGGCAAAATAAGAGTTGTCACCGCTTTCTTTTTTTTACCTTTCACATCCAAATGGGTGAGAAAGATAAGAACACGCTAAAAGATAAAAATGATAAACAGTGATAGATAAATGATAAATAATAAAAGAAAAAAAGGGGATTCGTTGGCTTTTTTTTCTCCTGGTTCTAATAATAATAATAATAATAATAATAATAATAATAATAATAATAATAATAATAATAATAATAATATGTGGGGTTTAACGTCCCAAAACCATGATATGATTATGAGAGACGCCGTAGTGGAGGGCTCCGGAAATTTCGGCCACCTGGGTGTTCTTTAACGTGCAGCTAAATCTGTCTGCTGGTTCTAATTAATGTTGTGTCTAGCGAACAAAAGCGAGCCCTTAATATTCCCCTTTTTTCGTTCATCCAAATGACGAAACATTAGATCAGTGTTTTTTTTTTTTCGAAAGCCTGCCCTTAGGCATAGTAATTCGCGGTGTAAAAAATACACAACCAGATCTGCTTCTTGTATAAAATTTTCACAGTGGGTGGTGGAAAGGTCCGTGAACCCAGCTGTCGAGGTCGGGTGGTCGGCCAGGCCTGAGGCCTGTTGCACGGAAACGGCGAAGACTGCTTAATTGCAGGCCTGTACAAGCCCACAGCAAGTGGGCCGCAGTCACAACGCGGTGGTTAGAGGGGCCTACTAGTGTGTTTCGATGCAAAACATCTTAAGGAGTGTAAACTAGGATATTAGGAGACGTTTTTACGGTTAAACTCGAAAAAAAAAAGTCATTGTAGCGCGAAGGAACACGCGCATAGGACTATAGTGCTCGTGGACAAGTATCCACGAGCACTATAGCCAACTGAATGCACAGTGTGACGCACTAAAAAGCCTTCTCTGTCCATAGTCCTCCGCGCTACGGTGACTTACGTACGTGTAAGCCAACTCGCCCAAGAATAAGTCCTACGCAAAAAAAAAAACTATTTCAAGGCTAAACTGAAGCATAAACACTAATCAAGTGAAGTTGGAATATGAAAACTAGCTTATAACGTTGCACTATAGACGTAGTATGAGCTAAAGGATTGATGACTATACACGCAATAGATTCTACAGAAGTATGTCACCCGCTGCCTTATGCATTTGTCTAAGATGACACGTAGGCGAAATTTATCTTCTTTTGTAGCGAAGCTGTATACCTCTCATTGGTCGGAAAATTTTGTGACGTAAACACAAAACTCCTATAGCGCGTATATGCCACCGAAATTGGGCAAATCCCACTACTCACCCCACTTGTCCACTAAAAATTAACAATACCGCTCGTTGGTCGTAAAATTTCATGGCGTAAAGGCAAAACGCCACGTTAAAGGGCCCCTAAACCGCCAACAGACGCTCGCGTTCTCCTCTGCTATAGCAGATGCGCGCGCTCCTTGCGTTTTCACCTCGGACGCTGAGAAAGGGCATTCGGAGAGGTGGACAGACGAGCCGACGAACGTAGCGTAGCGAAGGAAAGAGCGAAACGAGCAAGCGCGTGTCTATGTGAACATCCTCCCACGTGTTAGCGGTAAAGATTAGGTTACAGCTGCTTTGCACTTTACACGCGGGCTTTGAAGGACATCAAACGGCCCTTCTTTGTCCCCGCGTGTGCTTTCCGCTTTCACGTATAAGAGGGAGACCCGCCTAGCAACTCATGCAGTTTATTCTAAGACTGCCATGGGTAGACCACGGAAATTAAAGACACCAGGAGAACAGCGTGGATACAACGCTGGGCGAAAGGAGCCAATTCGTCTTGCTGAACATGGTCGAGGAAGTCAATCACGGTATATCACAGCGACCACAAAGCGATTATCACTACCACTACTCTATATACCGCCCCCCCCCCCCCCCCCACCGCGTCAGCATGTGTTGTGTTTGATACAGCTTCACTGGACATTGACGTTTGAAGGGCGGGATGGCGGCCATTTTTTTTTCTCAGCCGATTGTATTCACCTACGCATACACCCTTCCCCGACAGCTTTCTGCACCTCACGGGGTTTTGCATTGCCTGCGCGATCGGCCTACCTTTGACCAAGCGGCGATGCCATGCGATGACGTAAACGTAAGACGCCATGGTATCGTCACAGGGTGACGTCATCAGACGATCATGATTTTTTAGATCAGTCGCGTTGTCGCCAATGGCCGCTTTCCGCGCTTGACGAGGTTTGTAAGGCTTCCGCCTTAAAATGCGCGCTTTCGCTCTCCCGTTCGAGTGTAATACGCTGAATAAACGAAATTAGGACTGGAAAAGCCCGAAAATAGGTAATAAAAAAAAGCGTAAAAAAAAGTCCAATAGTCTAAGTTAGAAAAAGGCCATCATTGGATAGGAATGGTCAAATGTCATTTAAAAATAAACACGCAAAATAACGAGCGATCTCCGAAGAAGCGAATCTGAGGAAGGAAAAGACACCAGAGAAATGCGGAGGGGTAAACCAGGCTAAGGTATACAATTCATAGATTCAGTTCTTTGATTCATTAGCCAGTTTACTGACTGGCGTCAGGTGTCTAGTGTATATCCTCTTGAGTCCCGGCTATGCAGAATTGTCCAATATATTGGACAACTTGTTGTCGTCTGCTCCAACCGCAGCACCCACTATTTGCCTTTGAAAACTATTTTGTTATAGTTTTTTAAACGCCTACTAGTGCCCTCTATCAAGTGTGGGCAAGATCAATGCAGCGGCGCGCCTGGAATCTAGTCCAAAATGGCAGCGTTCAGCAGTGGCGCCTTCTACGGCCGCACTCGCCAAACTACGTATTTAGTAAAATACATTTGCCTTGCATTTCTGAAGTTTTTTTGCTTTCTTATCCTTTTTAAGTACCTGAAGCACGTTCCGACGTTATTTTCGCCGTGTTATTTGGGACTGATGTCCAATATATTGGGCATCAGGACCAATTCAAGTCCTGATGTCCGAAATATTCGACATTGCAACACATACAAACCCCAACTTTTACAAAGCTAAGCTTTAACACTTTTTGCCTAAGTGGTCTATTCAAGCTATACTGAACTTTCTGAAAAAATTCGTGCACCTAACTTTAACCCTCGACTCCGGAGGATATTTAGTTTAGATGCGAAAGCATCTTATGCTCGGGGCAGTGTCCGTTCTACGGCGTCCGCACCGATACTGCGCATGTGCCAACTCTCCTCCCTCTCCTCGCGTGAGCGTGAGGAGGTGGCGTGGAGGAGCTGTTGGCGTGAGCGCTGCCTCCGCTTCATTTCTCCTCTCCCGTTTCTATCCCTCCGCCACAGCTGTGTGCTCGTATGGACGCTCGGACGGCGCTATGGACGCTCGCGAAGCTGAACGCAAAGGGCAACGCCGGCAAGCGAATCTCGAAGCTGGGAAAGCGCGCGTTCGCTGTGCTTCCGTCATTCTCTCTCTGTGCAACGGTGTGCGAAACGCGATGAACAACGTCAACGTAGACTCTAGTTGCAGTGGCAGCGCCACCGCCGCGGAGCAGAGGAAGGCTCGGGAAGCCAAACGTAAACGTCAGCGTCGGTAAGCGGTAATTCAAACGTCTCGACAACCACCGTCTCATAATCACATAAGAGAACCGGAAACTCCATGCGCACCCCCCGCGATGCTTTCGCATCCCACCATAGTTGCGCGTAGGGAGATATGGTGTGTAATTTTAAACTTTAATGATTGCTGGGACCCATTGTATACATTTCATGCTATCACTGTACAATTATGTAAAATGCCTGCACCATAATGTATGTTGTCGATAGCCCTTTTTTAACTAAATGTATATAAGGAGAGGTTGGTGCCAATACGTGGCGCTTGCTAGTCCTCTTCTCTTGCAGAATAGTTGTCGTCGCAAAGTAGAAAACAAACACAAAGCTATACAACGGCACACAGGGCCACACCCATGCACTCAGTCCAAGTTCTTCAATACAAAAATCTGTCCACGGAACACAAAGTTGACAGAACATGCAATTGAAATGTCCGCACATGACATAAAAAAGTTCACTAAATGTTGGCATAGCCGATCATGTCGCTTGGGAACTGTCTCTTAAATGCTGCACTATAACTGCAACAATAAGGTTTTCGCTAAGAATTCTCTTCTAAAACGAAAATGCAAGACTACTGTAGCCAAGCACACCGGTTGAATTTTATCAGATTTAGTACTTTTGTGATATTTCCGATTCCTCCAAAAATTGCACTACTGCTCGCAGAGCAATGTTTTTCAAATTTCCTCTTTGGATGGGGGCCGTTTGTCCAAACAACTTAGTTTTAAAGACGTCTTTCTTTGGGAACCTAAACGCAGAAATTTTGGTCTGTCTTTCTGTCTTTCTGTTTGTCGGCACGTCACCCGATTCGGCCACCCGGCCAAAGTTTAACCACTTGCTTACCGCCCACCCATCTTGACTGGTACGGCTGTTATACTTGTGAACGTGATCAGATCAAAAAAGTTTAATATTACGCATATCTGAGGCGCAACATCATTAGGTAAGTATAGGTGGTGTGTTCCTTTCATAGAAAATACATAGATACGCAGTTTTAAAGACCCTAGTTTCTTAGCTGCTCTGAAAATCGACTGGCTCTGAAACTGTCTTCCTCCGTGGCCTCTGCACAAGCTCATGTTGTGTTTTCGGTTTCGGTTCAGTATTGCCTTGTACGAATGACGGGGGCGCCGCTCTGGCATTCCTGTTCGGTCTGTAATACAGGGCCCAAAAATACCGAGGGTAAGCGAGTACAAGTACCTCGGAGTATGGGTAAAATGAGGGGGATCTATATATGGAGGTACAAGAGAAAGCATCGGTGGCAAAGGGAAAGAGGAATGCTGCAATTAGAAGCACAGGCTTTATGGGGATACAATAGGTACGAGGTGCTCTGAGGGCTGTGGAAGGGTGTGATGGTTCCGGGGCTACATTTGGGAACTCCGTGGTGTGCATGAAGTCAAGGTGCAATCAGGAATGGATGTAAATCAAAGGACGGTGGGCCGCCTCGCCTTGGGCGCTCACGGGAAGGACGACAAATGAGGCGGTGAAGGGTGATATGGATGGACAGGCTTTGAAGTGAGGGAAGCGCAGAGCAAAATGAGATTCGAAGAGAGGCTGAGGAAAATGAAGAAGAGTAGATGGGCAGAGAAGGTTTTCAGGTATTTGTATAGGAAAAGCGTTGACACGCAGTGGAGAAAAAGAACTAGGAGGCTCACCAGTAAATATACGGCTGGCAGTGCGGGCGATATGGCAACAAGGAGCATTAAGCGGAAGGTCAGAGAGGCGGAGAAGACTTATTGGATGACAGCGATGGAAAAGAAGCCGGCTCTGAGTAACTACCGAAAAGGAAAAAACGAAATAAGGAGGGAAAGGTTTTATGATAATTCAAGGGGAAGCGCTTTACTGTTTGAGCAAGGTCGGGCTGCCTGAGAACGCGTTAGTTATAAGCGAGATTCAGTAAAGAAGAAGAACTATGTACATGCTGCGGGGGAACTAAGGAAACGCTGGAACATGTACTGATTGAATGTGGCGATATTCACACAGGTATACGTGTGGGCACGAGTCTACATGAAGCCTTGGTTTTAGGGACAACAATGGAAAGCTGAACACGCCCGCGATAGAAATAAGTAAGAGACGGTTAGAGTATGGTGGCAGAAAAGTAGAGATAAAGTACAAAAATAAATAATTGGGGGAAAAAAAGGTTATTCTGCCTTAAGAGGCAGAGAGATGGACTGTGAATTTATATTTTTTGTTATAATAACATAGATTTAATCAATGTAGATAAGGCATTAGGACAACATGAAACAAGGAAGTTTTTTTTTCTTTTTTTTTCTTTTTTTATCCTTCGAGCCTGGTGGCAGACATGTCACCGCCCCGTTATAAAGGGGACGCTCATAGCATCCATCCATCCATGTTTTACCCAGGCGACGTGTAAATAAGAGAGTTTGTGGAGAGTACTCGTTGAGTGCGGACGTTTCTTCTCCTTCGGCGCATCGCGCCAAACAGCGTGTTCGGGCTGGCCGGAGTCCCCACCGGTCGCGTTGGTCACCGCCGGTCTTCGCCTGCCGCTGCGCCGAGACTACCAGCCCGCAACACTGCACTCATGTTTCCCGACGTATTGCCAGATGGCGTCCATATCTCACGCAGCGCCTCTTCTATCGTCTTTAGACGACATTTTTTGTAAACGTTTCTTTTGAGGAGCATCATAATTTTTGCAATGCAGGAGGAGATGCTCTATGTCTTCTTCAGCTTCTCCACATAAGCATGTTGCACTGTCAGATTTTCTTATTATCTACAGGAAGGTCTTCGTATAGGCCGCTCCAAGCCGGAGCCTATGAATGACTGTTTCTACAGATCGGCTAACCTTTATCGGAATATTAAATTCTACGCCTCGATAAATGGTACACAACTGAGCGTCCTGTGCACCATTTGTGAGCCAAGATTCCTTGGGCAACCGACAGCAGAGCGCATCACTCGTCAGTAGAGGTAGAAGTGATAAATTATTCTCCTGATGTGCTGCATGTGCCATGCGATCAGCTGTGTTGTTTCCCATGATTTCACAGTGACTTGGAACCCTCTGGAACATTATGCTATGGTTTAAATTCTTCGCTATGGTGTCTGTCTTTTGTATTTCGTGTACCAGCACGCAACCTTTTGTTTCCTGAGCTGATTCCTTTCGAACAGACTAATGATGCTTGGGAGTCACTGAGAACTACCCAGCGAAGATGACCTGGCTGTCAACGTATGAAACGCAAAGCACAGAGTATTGCATAAAGTTCTCGCGTTGTGGATATTGTAAAGTGGCTGAGCTTAAAAGCTTTTTCTCTGGGTATGCAGGTATAAAGAATGCCAGCGTAGAACTTTGATTCCAACATGATCCATCGGTATAGACGTGAATATGGTCTACCTAATTAAAATAAAGATGTGATCGTATTAATTGTTTTATCGCAATTATAGGCATGTCACTCTTGCGAGTTATTCCCGGAATTGAAGTTACAATTTCTGGAATTGAGAGCCGCTATGAGGGATGATATGCGCATGGAGACCAGTACTCGTCCGTGGGCAGTAAGTTTTTGCATCGTACTATATTTTCATGTATCCGTGCGGTGGTTCTCTCCTGAATAGCTCGGTATAGAGTATGGTTAGCATGTTGGGTTGTCAAACGTAAATAATCTCGACAAGTTTCTGTGAATCTCAGGGCATGGGAAGTTAGTTGGTTGACGAGATTCAGCAATTACCAAAGCACTGGCGGACGCCCGTGGTACTCCCAGACATATACGAAGGCTTCTGGCCAACAATCTTTGGATTCTTTCCTCTCAGTTATGAGGTATCCCATCATGTGTTCGTATGTTCAAGAAATCATGCATATTGCGTGACAATTAGCATACGTTACCTGTGTAGGTATGTTAGTCTCTAGGGGTGTGTGTTATCCATATCCTGTCCACTCGTATATTTCTGTGAAAATGCCTTATGTAAGTAGTGCTTAGTCCATTGCATGCGTTACTGTCATAGCTGTAGTGTACGGTCACTGTGGCTCAGTGTTCGTAGCGCCTTGCGTTGGAACGAGCTTTTTCTAAACACAGTATTGACGCTTTACTGTTCGACTTGATTTCAACAGGACAGCTTCATATGGCTCTCTCATAGTAGAGCATACGCTAATTTAAACCGGTAACATTTCTTCGAAACGCAAGAAGCCAGAGAATTGGTGTCTGTGTTGGAGGGTCAGTGGCTTAGAGCTGTCCTATTATTGAGCGCATGGCATTTTAAACTGCTCAACTTTTGTTCTATACACAAATATTTCCCGCATGACTACCTAAATACAAGGATAACTTTGTGCTCTCCCATGGGACAGTACTTATTGACTCCCACGGTCTAGCGCCATAACCACTAGACCGTGGGGGTCTAGCGGTTATGGCGCTCGACTACTGACCCGGAGGTCGCGGGATCAAATCCCGCCACGGCGGCCGCATTTCGATGGAGGCAAAAGAAGCCCTTGGGCTTAGATTTCGGTGCACCTTAAAGAACCCCAGGTAGTCGAAATTTCCGGAGCCCTCCACTGCGGCGTATCTCATAATCATATCGTGGTTTCGGGACTTGAAACCCCAACGATTATTATTAGGGGTGTGCGAATATTCGAGTTTCGAATTCGAATCGAATAATACCTAATCAAATAATTCGATTCGACTTTCAAATAGCCAGTATTCGAAGTTTCGAATAATTTGACATGACGAATATCTAAAACGCGACAAAGGCCAACGGGGCAACTTGGTTAGAGTGGGGTAACTAAAACTAACGAGAACCCCTTTACAATACGCCTTTTGTTAAAACTTGTGCCGATATCCTGGTTCAAAGCGACCACATGTTTATTTTAACCCTTTCGGCCCTGGCGGTGTCAACTGACACACTCACACATTTCCCCGAGCAACTCGGAAATGAAACGAAAACTGCTAAATCTTCAGTGATCCCCACTGCGATCGACACCACAATTGTGGCTTTTCTGCGGAGCTGCGAGGCGGGTAAGCTCAGGCTGACAAACGCCGTTTTCGGGACGAAGTCCCGAAGTTGTTTCAAGGACTTCCACACTGCCGAATAAGACGTTGGTTTTGTGTACTCTAGCAAGTAGCAGGAATAAAGAAGCAATTTTTCTCATTTCACAGCCACTGAGCCCTGATGACCTAATTTGACACCATGTAAATTCATAAATAATTGCACCACTGCATCGATTTTCCGTTAGTGGCCTTCTGAGGTCCTAATCATTAGGAAAAAACACATAAAAATATCCTCCGGCCAAAATAAAAAAGTCGAGAACTGAAAGGGTAAAGGAGATTATGCCATTTCCGTAAGCAAAAAGAACACACGAGAAAACTATCAACACCTTCACAACTTCGCTTCCGAAACAAAGACGCGGACTTCTTGCGAAGTTCGATCGCGTATGCTGCAAACGCTGTAAAACGTCCCGATTTTCGCCCGCGAGACCCTCGATGATTGGCCTGACACGTGAAGATTTGTTCACGCTGTGGAGTCACCGCTGTTGCACCGCACCAGTCGTTCAGAAACTCCCATCGTTCCGGCGCGCAGTTAAAACGCTGCTGTGAACGGGCGGCCGAAGATATTTGGGCCCGGAGCACTCATGACGATGAAGCGAAGCATTACCGTTCTTCTATCTTTGCATTTTCAATAAAATTTTTTGTATTAGATATTCGAGTCGATATTCGACATTTCTGACCACTATTCGGCACTATTCGGCACTATTCGATTCGAATTCGATTCGAGATGAAATTTTACTATTCGCAGACCCCTAATTATTATTATTGTACTCTGAATGTTTTATCTCTTATTCTCAAAGTCGGACATTATCGAAAGCATAAATTTTTTCGCCAGTAGGGTACGCATTTGTGCAGGTTGGTTCATGATTACGAGTGGAAACAGCGCTTTCTCCAGATTCAGCGTCTTGAGATATAGTTCTGAAGAATATTTGCTCATGATCTGCAACGAAATACCGTTCCATTTAGGGCGTTCCTACAGTGTAAAGTAATGCAGCTCCAATAGAGCGCTGGAATAAACAGTGTACTTGCTTTCACCCTATTTACGTGCTGGCGCTCAGAAGCCCTAATTGCTGTCCCAGAGGTCGCATAAGTTGTCTTTAAAAATAATTGAAATCATTTATGATTTCTGCCTAAAGTCGTTGATTAAACGCTGCATCATAACATCATAAACTCATACACACTGCGGTTCATAAATATGGATGACGTAAATGTAGGTATATTAGGTTGCGTCTCTCCTTTTCGAGCCGAAACTGTTTCCTCCAACTCTCTCCTTCATCCTACTTGGAGCTCCACTTCCTATCTTGTGTCACCTCTTCTATTTACTCCTCTACTCCTTCCATCACTACCTGTCCATCTATCATTCGCAGCACTGCTTCGCTGAGCCTTCTAGCCGCCTCCTTTTTTCTATGACATCCCTCTATTCATTTCAGATGTCTTGTTTTCTCGTTGTCCACTCACAGTTGCTGGGTCGCCGCTCGAGTAAAGGAAGCGCCTCCGAAATCTGTCGTTGACTCATTCCTCCAGCGCTCGCGAGAGGTCGTTCTTGCTCCACGCATGCGCATGGAGAGGACCTGTGGGCTCCCGTGTCCCCGCTTCTCCTTTTTCAATGAAACAACCGTCTCTCTCTTTCAAATTCTCCTCTCTCTCTCCTTCTATCTCTCTCTCACGCTCTCTGGCCATCTTTCTCGAGGAGAGGCTCAAACGCATCGCGGACAGCACGTTCAGCTCTCATGTGTTGCTGCCACGCTCCTGGCTTCGTGCCTCGTCCGAACGTAGAGCCACGCGCTTTTATTTACCGCGCCACGTGCGCTTCACGTTCGCCCTCTGCCGGTCATAACACATCCACAACCGTCAGCGGTCTAAACACAGCGCTGCCTACCGTCGCGGCTACAGAGACAGCATCGTCTGTTGCATTGTTTGCATACCGGTCTGTGTGCGTTAAAGAAACGCTCCCTTATCGTCCGTTCAACAGGTGCGTCGTCTGCTTATTTCGTCTGGACAGGTGTGTGACGTCTGTGTTCCGTTCATCGTCTGTTTCGTGGCGCTGTCGTGACAGATTGGCCCGGGATTTTTTGGTTTCTTTTCGGGCGCCCTGAACGGCGACTCGTCACCTCTAAAACGTCGACTCTGGACACGCGGTTACGTCAACGCGGATTCACTGACGTCACCAGTGGGCCGGAAACAGAAACCGCTCAGCACTTATCGGTGATCTCCATCAGTGTTGTAATCCCGTGTCATCGTATTGTCGTGTGCTATTCGGCGACGAACGCTGTGTGTCGTGCGTCATGTTTGTGCTGCGAGTGTTCGAAGTGCTTTCATAAACAACTCAGCTAGACTTGTGAAAAAGGGTACCAACAGGGCTTTCAATTGTCAAGAATTGCATAATCGCGGATCTGTCGCCTGACATTGTCTCGTCACATCATTACGGCTTTATAAGATAACTCCAGGAATTTACAGCGTTGCCATGACAGTTATGTTTTCTTCCCATGACTACTCGCTGAACTTCAAGTAGTGCGTGCTTCTGAACTCATTTGCAATTCTTGCTTTTCACTGTCTTATCTGACCAATCTGTTAGTGCGAAGTCATCACTGATCGTGTCGCTGCGCGTTTTGTCGGCGACGCATTCGTGACTTCGTTTGCCGAAGAAAGTGTGTAAGACCCTCTTTTTCTCTCCGTACCTTGCCCGATTTGACGCCATGATGGAATTCTCCGTTCCCCGAGGACCATTTGGATTAACGCCCCTGCTTCCTCTTGTCTCACTGCTGCTTCTAGGCCAACACACCGTTGCCAGGAGAGGTTAGTGATGTTCACTACCGAGCCATGTGCTCACGGATTTTTCTACGTCTTCTCTTACGTGCGTAGCACATTAGGGGCCCGGCTTGTCGTCCATCCACTGTGTCATGCCGCAATGGCCACGCAGTGGACAATACAGGCATAAAACAAGGCGAACAATGCTCAAAACCAGTGCAAAATAAATGGCCAAGGTCCAAAATAATATAAACTACGCAATAACCAAGAATTATTCGCAACAATTTACCTAAATTCGCGAGAAAAGCTTCTGAAACGTTCGGCTGATGTCCGCGCCGTGAAAGAGAGGGCGCCACCGCCGCGGCAAGCGCACAATTGCGGAGGCGGAAATCGCTGGGCTGTCCGTACCACGCACCTCCTCAGGTTTCATGGTAGTGGAGTCGCATTAAGTGCAGGATTTAGAACTACATGATGACCTGCACCAGAACAACATTAGCGCGGTATTTGGAACTACAGCAGGTCCTGCGTGAGAATGACATTAGCGCGAGATTTAGAACTACACCAGGGCCTGCACAAGAACAACATTTGTACGGGATCTAGAACTACATCAAGACCTGAACAGCATTAGCGTAGGAGTAGAACTACACCAAGACCTACACCAGAACAACATTAGTGCGGGGTTTAGAAGTACATCGGGGCCTGCACAAGAACAACATTAGTACAGGATTTAGAACTACACGAAGGCATACACCAGAATAACATTAGCGTGGGATTTAGAACTACACCAAAATCTACAGAACTACAATAACCGCAGAATCAGCATTGGATTAGAGCGGAATAAGCACTACAATAAAGGCTGGAATTTTTCTGCAGATTTTCATTCTAAACCGGAAGTAACTAGGTGAAGCGGAAACTATATGCGCAAGAAACATGTGCGTTGCTCGCGCCATAAAGTATATACACACGATGTAGTGTTCTAATCAATGAGTGGCTTAGGCCTAACTATAACATCTGTTGAGAAGGAACGTTCGACGATTTAGAGTACTATGTACTCCACCATACCTATTCTAGCAATGAGAACACACAACTGCTGCTGGAGCCAGAATACGGATGTCGAAACCTACATCTTATCAATACAGCCGTATCAGTAGCTCCAGTAAATTCTGTTGGCTTTCCTCGAGTACTACGTTAATGACTAAAAAGTGCATTCGCAAGGATAGCCTTTCTAAGTTTATTTCCACCAATAAAATTATTTTAATTAAATCTTAAGAGAAGCGCGTTCTAGTAGAGAAACAACGCCATAATATGGGTAAAGTTTTGCTATGACGAATATCTGAAAAAAACTTTATTGCTATTTTATATATTGTTCTTTACCCTTCCACTTGTGAGTCCGCCGCTGTGGATCAGTGGTTACGGTGCTCGGCTGCTGACCCGAAGGTCGCGGGTTCGATCCCGGCGGTGGCCGCATATCGGTGGAGGCCAAATTCTAGAGGCCCGTGTACTGTGCGATGTCAGTGCACGTTAAAGAACGCCAGACGGCCGACATTTCCGGATCCCTCCACTACGGTGTCCCTCATAATCATACCGTGTTTTTGGGACGTAAACCCCGGATATAATTGCGGTTACAATAGCACGTGTCTGTGCTTGCTTTGTTTCCGAATGCTTTGCGTACATTCGGTTTATTGTGGCTTATGCAAGTTGTACGGCTACTTCATGCAAGTTGTACGGCTACTGCTGCTACTACTACAACTACTATTAATAATGATATATATTCTACTTCTATGTGACTAGTGTTTTAGGAGCTGGCTGGCCAGGTTCTTAAGCTGGGGCGAAGACCCGCGCCGTGCGGGTAACCCTAGTTCCAGAGGTGACCGCTACAGGTGCAGCTCGCACGAAAGAAATCTTCTTCCTCTTGTTCTTCGAGCGCCTTGATGATGATAATAACACAGACAAAACCACATATAGCATAGCCAACTGTAGCATGCAGCGCTCGTTGCACGCCGGCGCGTGCTCTAGTTTGATAGGAGACCGCTAGAGGACCACAACTTCCCGCTTACTCTCTCTTTCGACAGTCGTCTGTCAGTGCGCTTCGATACTAACATGGACGAAGAAAAGGTGGTGGAGCGGTGGGCTCGCAAGGCAGCAGCAGCGCGGACTCGCCGGCAAGACCCTGCGGTGAGAGCTCGCGAGGCTGCAGAGAGACGTCAGCGTCGTGCGGACTCCGAGATACAAGCCCGCGAAGCCGAAGCAGCGCGGAAGCGGCGGCAAGAGAAGCTCGAAGAGGTACGGGCGCGGGATGCAGCGGCCAAGCGCCGAAAGCGGTCGCTACCTAAGTTGGTGGTGCCGACGCGCGCTTCAAGCGCGATTTCCTCGACCACACGTTCGGCCACAGCTGCAAGGTCTGCAACCGCTAGATGTTCGACAACAACCTGGCCACAGTTGCTACTATAATGACATGTCACGTCTTTATATGACAGTAGAGGAATTGTACGGAGCATTCACGGTTTACCCGATTATCTCCGAGCCAGCTCCTCAATTATCATTCACTCGTGGATATGGCGGGATTTTTCTTCTCTGTGATTATGGAGGTACCTCTTTAGACATGAACATAGACTTGAATGTATTTACGTGCGCACTTGAATCAACAAGCATATTCTGTCAGTGTATGTAGGAGTATCTCGTCATAAGAATTGTTAGTCAATTAATGTTTTATTTAAGCGCCCAAAAATAACCGTGACACCTTTATGCTGGAGCATGGATTACATATTGGGCTACAAGCAAACTGTACAGAAAAAAAAATACACATAACCTTTTTGAAATAGCATCAAAGGACAGAAACAGACATCTAGAAATTATACGTACAGAGAGTATAAGATAAAACATAGTCTCGTGTACGACGCTAATCATTATGATAGCGTTAGAAGACAAAAAGTGCGCTGGTTACACAGAAGTGCACAGTACGAAGTACGAAAAAAAGACCCGGGAAAAAAACCATTACGGAAAAAAATAGGAAAGATACAATAAAATGAAAACTGGTACTGTATAAAGAGCACTCAAGATAATGAAACAAGGACTAATAATAGAAATATGTCATGATAAAAATAGTATCAATGAAAAGTCATTTGAATCCTCTCCTTCCCTTGTTACATAATAGAGAGGTGAGCACTAGTGCGAACATTTTTTATTGCTACTAAATTCCAAACCATAAGGGGCTGGAGGCGTCCGCATGGAAAAGCAAATTAACGCTACAGAAAAATTCATCGGGCCAACGCACTGCCCAGCCGGTGGCGGTCGTTCCTGCGTTTATGTTCACAGCTACTGCAATTCCGGAGTATGTTTACAACGCCTTACGACCGGCGTCGGAAAGGTGCTGCTACGCTTTCTTCCCAGCACCACTGCGCCCCACCCCCCTCCTTGAAAGAAGCAGAATGTCAAAAAAAAAGCAGATACTATTCTGAGTCCAGTCTAGAAACATTCTTCGCTGACCACGTGAAACGGCGGCAATCATCAGCTTGACCGCTTCCCTCGCGGTGTTGTAAACAGATAAGTCTTTCGAGGTGTCGTCCTGTGGGCGCCCGAGAATATTAGCTTCTCGAGACGCATTCGCGCGACCGACAGTTGGATTCCGACGTTATTTTAGAGCGAAGCTCTTGCACAGGCACTGAGTTTTCTAGAATCATTGCTATTTCGGCAACCGGCGTTCATTATTTGTGCCCAATTTTGATTCATTTCAAAGCTTTGCAGTGTTCAGAAAGAGATGTTTGACGATTCACAGTACTATGCACTCCAGTAGGAGAGAGTGGGGAGCTCTCTCTAACGGCCAAGTAGGCATAAAAAACCCTCCTCAACCACAGGTAAAGAAAAAAAATCTCAGAGTCCTTTATGCAGTTGCCTAAGACGACTCGAAGGTGTAAGCCATCGCATTTTATTCTTCTCAGTCAATGTATATTCTTCCTCCCCCCATCGCCTCCGAAATATTTCTGCACCTTCCATGGCTTTGCATAGCCTCCGTGATCGGTCCACCTTTGATCAAGTCTTCCGATGACGTCGTCATGTGACGTGATCATGACGCCACAAATTTTGGCGATCTGTGACGTCATTGGTGGCGTCATGTTACATTGAGCTTATATGACTTTTGAGTGCCGACTGCGCACACAAACCAAGGAGGTTTTTGACACAAACAGATTCACCTGAGTATCACGTGATTTTTTGGCCGACATTTATTAGTTGTTTTTTGCGTTATTGGTGCTGACGCCGACGCCGGCCTCGCGATGTATTGTCAGGTCTCCCCAAATCTCGAAGACGCCGACGCGTGTTTACAACAAAATTGTGGACGCTTTATAAAATACTATATGCACTCTGCTATGAGAAAGCATTAGGTTATTCCGAAAGTATACGGTTGCTAGATGATCAGCTACGGTGAGTGTAATGTAGCACTCTATCCACGAATTCCGAGTTAGCCTTCTCATACAAAGACAACTTTGTGTCGCCGGTTTTGGGTAGAATACATTAATGTCTCGACAGATTTTATCAGAAATACTGATGTCAGTAATCAGTCAAGGGTAATGTTGTAATTAGACAAGACAAACTTTTATTTTGTATTACTGGTTATTGCCGTGCGACACCAGGGTTCCTCGGTCGCCAGGATTGTCAAAAACATGCATACTATAACCCTTTACCATAAAGGGACACTAAAGGGAAACATCAACTCGGCTGAGAAATATCAATTATTAGATGCGAAGCATCTTATAGCGGAGTTCAAACCGGTGGTGGTGGCGGTGGTGGTGTGCGGCGTGAGCACCCTTACTGCGCATGCGCAAGCCCTCTCCACACACTTCCTCTCCACTCCTCCTCTCCCCTTCTCATCTCCTCTCTCTCCCTCTCCTCTCTCTTCACTTCCCCTCTCCCCTCTCCACTCCTCCTCTCAAACGCGGGCTCGACATGTCGAAATTCTCTCCTGCGCAACGCCGCGATGAGCACCAGCGCATGCGCGTCCCCTCCCCCTCTCTCTCCTCTCCTACACTGCCCCCTTCTCGCATGCCTGCCGACTGCGTTCCCCGCTCGCCCTGTGAGAATTAATGGCCAGGCTAGATGGAAGACAAGACGCGCGTAGCGTTCCTCTTCGCGTTCCACGACGCGAGGTCGGTAGCATGCCCAAAAGAACGCCAACGGAACGCGATCGTGCAAGTGCACCGGCTTCGCATCGCCTCATGGTCCCCTTTAGCGCGGGAAATGGTGTAATTTTTCATTCAGAACTCTATTGTCATTATTTCGCCACCATAGGTTAATTATTAGAAAAGGAAATTAAGGCCAAAGTTTTATGTTTGAATTTCGCGCCTTAACTTCAGTACGTGAAGGTCAGTTTGACGCCACAATTTTTAAAGTCTTTTTGTGTAATTCGGCTACATCGGTTCAATTAAATTTTCTGATGCTTGCTATCTTATGACTTTGGGTTTCTTAGAACACAATGTAAATTTGAGCGAAAAACGATTACGTGTTTGCGAATAGACGCTGTCATAATTTATGACGTCATGGCGAGCTGGTGCGCGAACTTCAAGGCGGCGTCGCCACCTATTATTTGCCTTTCGCGCGTTTTTTTTCGCTTACCAAGCGTCATTCCGCGGTAAGAGTAGTGCTTTTGGTATTGTGAAACTGTAATTAACCAATATGAGAAAAATCACTGTCCTCCTGAGCGTCCCTTTAAACAACGACGGAATATGTCCGACTGAGCAACGGTTTGGAGCAGACTTGGCACCCAGCTTCATATGACTAAGGAGCTATGAATTTCAGAAACTTGGGCATGCTGGTAGCACATAATGAATGTAAAGCCTGCAGCTTCTTTCAAGACGGCGGCACACAGAATATCTTATGATTTCGTACTCGTATAAAAGCTGCCTTCGTTACTTCTCTGCACCCTCCTTTCTGAAACCTGCTTATCTGACATCAACTCGAGCTCATCACGCCTCAAACATTAGACCCTTCCATCCACGCACCAACTCTGTCAAATACAATTTTTTTTCCGCACGACTGAACATTGGAATTTGTTACCTACCGAAGTTCGTTTCTTACCCATTTCTGAATTTTTAAACGCAATTGCTGATGTATAGTTTCTTTATATGCTCCTATCTTGTTCTCTTATTTAAATGTTCCTAAACGCTCATAAGTCTGCATATCGCATGTCTGTATATTTACTTACATGTACGCCCACTCCTGCCATAGCCCTCACGGCCTGCAGTATGTATAAATAAGAAAAAGAAAGAACAGCGCAACAAAGAGTGACGAAGATAACACACACAGTGCTGACTTTCCCCTTCAGTTGCGCTACAGCAAGAAGACATTGCATATATTATTCAATTGTAAATTGTGTACTGTCTTCGAGCTCAATCAACATGTGACAAGAGATTTGCAGTTCTTATTCTATAGTTATCAAAGCGGTTGATAACTGCACCCTCTTCTACGCGTGCCACATTCCACGCGCACACACACACACACACACACACACACACATATATATATATATATATATATATATATATATATATATATATATATATATATATATATATATATATATATATATATATATATATTTCGCATCGCTATTAAACGTTGTTGAAAGTCAGCGCTGTGTGTGTTAATTATCTTCGTCAGTCCTTGTCTGTTGCGCTGTTCCTACATTCATTATGACTAAGCAGATAAGGGGGGGGGGGTTGCTCCTACAGTGCGCGGCATATGCTTAAGGCTTTTGCAAGTCGTTTACGCCATCTCACTGCTTTGTCTCGAAATCCTTAAATGTACGCCGTTGTGCTTCGGACATCTATCGTCGAGTGAGCTTTCGCAAGTTCGCCTACGTTAAAAGCGCATACGTTGCTTCAGCAGTAAGTTAACATATCAAGAAACGCGGAGTGGTGCAAAACAAAATCTAAAGTGTTTTTCGCACGGGGTTCACCGACGGCCGGGCCTGCAATCGCTGAGTAAAAGTAGTTGCCCGTCACTGCTTCGATCTGCGCCCGTATTTCTTATGCTTTTTATTGCTCTCCCGGACTACACGTCTGCGATGGCTGCAGTGACTTGAAATGTCGCAAGAATTATAGGAATGCATTGGAGATTTTCCATTCGTTGCAGTGTGACGATAACGCCATGCATCACTGCGGTTGCGCTAGCCACGTCAGGTGAGCTGTAAGCCGAGCCGAGCTTGAAGTGTCGAGAGGCTGGCCATCTGTTTCGATCTGAACCTGCTCTACGAGCCTAAACAATAGGCGCGTCGCTGAAATTCATTGATGGAAATATTCAAAGGCTTATTTTATCGCTTTCCTTGGGGCCATACTGGTTGCCTCGTTCATGAAATTCACAAACGATTGCTTACAACCGATAGACTTTTCTTTATTTCACCAGAGGTACATTAGTAGGTTTCTAGATCTAGATAAAGGCGAAAATAAGGAATCGATGAAAGAGGTGGAAAACGAGCTACGTTTAAAAAAATTAGTGGGTTGGCATACATTTTTAGCACCAACATGTCGGTTGGCACGCACATGGCACAGTGCACTCTAAGAAAAAAAAGAGTCGTTTGACTCTTTTTGGAGAGTTCTGGCTTGCCACGTATATGACTCTTTTTAAAGAGGCACGTCAACTCTCCTTGGGGGTCACTATAACTATACTCTCTTCTGAGAGTCGTGTGACCCACAAGAGAGTTAGCGTGCCTCTTTAAAGAGAGTCATATCCGTGGCAAGCCAGAACTCTTCAAAAAGAGTTAAGGGTCTTTTCTTTTTCTTAGAGTGTAGGACGAACGTGACAGGTCGTGATTTCATGTTCGGGTGATGCCAGTGACATTACCAGTATTTAATGTCATTATAGTCGGCGGTTTCTCTCTTTCTTTCTTTCCTTCTTTCTTTCTTTCTTTGGTCTCTCGCTCGCTCACTCATTCATGCATATTATCTTTTGTTTGGTTCCTTCCTTCATTTTTTTTTTTCTCATGTTTCTTCTATGTGTTGTGCCTCAGTAGGTATTATTATTCCTTTTTTTTCCCGTGTACACGTCTTTATTTATTTATTTCTTGCCTCTGCATTGTGTATAAATGCACAACGTTTTGTTTTTGTTGTTGCTGTCTGCCATTAGACGCACCAGTACTCCTCTCCTTGCATGGCAAATCAGGACATCTATCACGCAAAAACGTATTTCATCTACATCTCAAGGCACCACGTCCCCGAGACGCGAGAAGATTCTTTTTTTTTAACCCTTGTCACAGGTTCGGCTATGCGTGTCTTTGAGTTCATGGGTTTAGAGAGGTTAGGAGAATCTGAAGTTTGCACGAGGGCTTTCTTTTTCCTTGTTCCTTGCGCGTGTTCATCGTGGAAACCTTGCCCACCGCGCAGTTTCTGTGGTTTTGAACGAGTTAGGCTCGTTCCGCTTCGCTTACTGCTGGCGTCGTCATACTGTTCAGTACCTTTCGGCATAAAAAAAAGATTGTGGTAGATTCAACGTGCCTCGTTGGAATCTACATATCGTACATAGCGAAGTTTCTTCGCATCTTCACGTTTCATCCAACGCTCAGGTGCACACGACGCTCAGGTCTTTCTGTATTTCCTTCTCTCACTTTTTAGTGGCACGACCTACGAGTGATGACAGTCTTATTTCTCTAATAAGCACTTCCGGTCTAGCACTTCCTTCCGGTTTGCCGAATATCCAGATCACTTGTCTAAAAAATAATACTGCCACGAAATCCATAGCTCTGGTTCAAGTTAAGAGTTGGCCAGAACAGACCAGAATTCACCACAACAGTCAGGCCTAATCGGATAATGCATCTTTGGTGACTTCTTGTCATGGTCTCAATTGAAAGCGTACGCCACAATCGCAGTCATAATCAGGTTCGTCACGACTAGCATCCTGATATTCTAAAAAGAGCAGTAAATCTATACGAGTGACACAAAACATACTGCTGTGTAGGAATTCTCTAACTCCATGTACTGCGTACATGCGTTGCCGATACGTACAGCTCAGGATTTTCGATCAGCGAGCTCAGAATCCTCGTAATACCACTTCATGCTTCATACGAAATAGGGCGTGTCAGTGTTCTTTTTTTCTCTCTTTTTTTGTGCGGGGGAAGAGGGGAGGGCGCTATTGATTGCTTGAATTCCTCTCCTACAGTCCGAGCAACAAACTACCGGATCAATTTTCCACAGCGTTCTTTACGAGTTGGAAAGAAACACACACTGAAACGGCGTGCCAAGTGTTGTGAGGGAAAGCATTGGTAATAAGTACAAGGTGCAACTGCAGTTCCAACGGCCAAAAGATGGTAGTAGTCAGGAAGTGGCGGCATCGTTCGCAGTTCTCTCCAAAGCGCCGCTCTTTCGAATTTCAAACCCCGTGTCTTGTTCATATTTTTCTCTCCCAGTTTTTACAGACAGCTGTAATAACGTGGAAGGGAAGTACCTCTGAGGCCGTGTCTCTAAAAGCGCGAAGTGGCATGCGGTTTCCGCAACTGCCGGTGTCTCCTTTTCTGTTAACTGCTTCTCTCTGTCGCTTCGAACGGGCCAGTGAAGCCCTCTAAGCGCCGTATGAAAATAAATAAATAAATAAATAAATAAATAAATAAATAAATAAATAAATAAATAAATAAATAAAACCCACCGAGATATAGAGATAGACAAAGAAACCAAATCAATGACGCTCTCCATCTGTGGTAAACAAGAAAGATAATTGAGGAACTACATTATCGTGCCTGTACTCATGCAGAAAACTTGATGATTCACTTACTGTTGGATTGTATCATGTTACACTTATGGTGTCACATAGCCCCGGAATATCTTATACTTTTCTGTTAATATTTTTGTAATTTTTTGTATCTATTTTCAAGCGACGTGGATTAGCCGGCGCCGCTCTAAAGGCGCCGAATTCCGCTATTCATGATTTCAACAGTAATTTAAAACATACCGCAGCTAACTCTAACGAAATAGCTAAACGTACCTAAAGTAACATAAGCGCCGAATTTATTTCTTTACAATAAACTTATTACGATATAATTGATGCAACTTCACCGTTGACAGAATAACTTGCCAGTCGTCCCAGTTAACTAAGCGTTTCTCATGTTTCTCATTTAGTGGTATTACAGAGACGTTATGACAGGAGCTGCCACTGGCTATAGCTACAGCCACGTTTTGATAACGCATCAAAACAGCGACAAGGGCACTGTACAATGCTGCAAGAACCGTATGCGTAGGACGATGCGCAGCGAGATACTTCGCTATCGTGCACGTAGTAATCAGATTGCCCCGACCGGCGAGACATTGTGTGGATTGGGAGTCCATATTGCCTATACGCCGTGAGACCACCTGGTACCCCCTGGCGGGCATTCATTGCCAGCGACATCTATTGGAAACTGTCTTACCGTGACCCCACCCCACCCACCTTTTCTTCTCTTTCCTCTGTACATATGTCGCGCACTTGCCGTGCTCGCAAGAACGGCAGCTAAAGCTACGTCTTCGCAAGTGTACGTGTACATTGCAATGTTTGCTGAGAGCGAGCGCACCGGAAGCCATATTTACATTCTCTTCTGTTAGCTCATTCGCTTTTCTCTGCGCCTAAGACCAAGAGAACGAAAACGTTGACTGAGACGTGGAGTTTTCCCTTGAGGACGAGTTTCACCTGCAGATAGGTTCGCGCGCGCTTAATGGGTACATGTGTGTGAGAAGATTGGCAAGGGGCGGAGCATCGTTCGGCAGACGCTCGTAAGACGATGAGACTCGTGGAGCATCAGTGCGTTTCGCATTAAGGGGCTCGCGTCGGCGGGTTCTTTGAAGAAGCAATGACTCAAGCCCGGAGGCAAGGTTCTGAAAGCGCGATCAAGCGAAAGCAAACTAACGCTGTGGTGCGTTCGCAAGGGTTAAGAAGACGTGATGTCTCTCTCTCAGTATCTATCTATCTATCTATCTCTATCTATCTATCTATCTATCTATCTATCTATCTATCTATCTATCTATCTATCTATCTATCTATCTATCTATCTATCTATCTATCTATCTATCTATCTATCTATCTATCTATCTATCTATCTATCTATCTATCTATCTATCTATCTATCAGATAGATAGATAGATAGATAGATAGATAGATAGATAGATAGATAGATAGATAGATAGATAGATAGATATATAGATAGATTAGATAGATAGATAGATAGATAGATAGATAGAAGATAGATAGTAGATAGATAGATAGATAGATAGAAGATGATAGATCGCGTGGTATGACGTCACATGTGAATTATCTATCTCTCTATTTATCTATCTATCTATCTATCTATCTATCTATCTATCTATCTGTTTAAAGCTCCTAATTTGCATGCGTGTATTTCGGCATGCAGAGGCAGTCAAAACCTATAACAGGCTTATTACCGGCCTTTGGTGTGGAGAATAAGCAGCCATATCATTATGCTACTTAAAACGATGAGCTAGATTCCATTCTCACTTGCGAAGGCCGCCTTTTGACAAATCTGGAATGCAAGATTGTTATTTCGTTAGGGCCGCACGTTAAAGAGCCTTAAGTACATTCATGTACTCTCATGTACTCTCAAGTACTCTCATGTACATTTCGCCGCACAAACACAGTTGAAAAGCTTACAATGACTCGATGATTGTTGCATTCTTGTTGCTGATTCGGCGACGTACGATTGCTTCAGAGTAAATTACCTACCGACTGTCTCGTTTCCTGCACCGCTGTGGAACAAACAAGCCCGGTCTTTAATTACAGCGTTTGCTTCGCACGGCACCTGTATATAGACTCGTGAATTGGGTTTACGAGCTGTACGCCACTCTTAAAGCCCTGCAATCTCGCCTGCGTAATCTACTAGACGCACCTGTTCCGTGGATCTCTGCGGCGGCAAGGAATACTTTAACGACCTTTGTAAACGGAATCTCCGTTGTGCGTCACCGCCACCAGTGGCGCCATGGTGTGCTTACGGCGCACGACACTACAATATTGCCACGCGTGCTTATTTCTTTATCACGATTGAAAGGCGAGCACATCCGATGTGACACCACTGCGCGATTCCCCTATAGTGAAATATTTTTGCTTCTGTTCTACTCCTGATATTTGAAAGTAAAAAATAAAACATATAAACGAACAAAAAAGCGAAATGGCCGAAAGCGCCAGGCACACCCACGCCGGTCGCCTTTATCACCATATCAGAACTAGAACAGAAGCGAAAAATCGCACAATAAGGGAATCGCACAGTGCTGCCAAACCGGATGTGTGCGCCTGGCAGTGACTGGACGGCGCACACAAAACCTTTGCTAATGCTTGGGCCACGTGCTCCGCTGTTCGCGTTTCATTTGTCGCGGACAGTACATAGGCGTGAGCAGGATTCTCCGTTAGGGGGGGGGGGCAAGTTTCACCGCAGTCCCTCCCCCCCCCCCTGGTTGGTCGAGCCCGAAAATGAACGATGTCCGCAATGGGTGCAAGAATGAAAGTGAAGCTATGACGGGCTTCTCACAGCGTCCTGTCATTGGTCCCAGGCTTTCCGGGGTAAACATGGGAAGTAAACAGTTCTTTGAAAAGCTGAACAAGGTATGGGTTCGACCGCCTGTCCGTGTCTGTTGTGGCTTTTGTCCTTTATTGTCATTATCGTCAAAAAACATGCGTAGCCATAAGCCTGCGCTTTGTCAAATGACGTGAAAGGTACCACTAACTACAGGTGGGGGCCAGAATTGGCGTCCCCCTTTAGATGATTAGGGGGGCGGGGGCGCCCTCCCTTCCCACTTCACTCTCCCGTGCGCACGCGTATTGTTATGTAATCAGGTTCACCCACAAAAGAACCGTTACTACCGCTCGACAAAGGTTGCGCGGCAATGTTTGGGGAACTTCTACACTGTTTTAGAAGGTTTCGATAAGATAGCTTGAGCAACGCGAGCAGCCGAGTTTATTCCGGAGCTGATGAAAGCCTCAATGATAACGTTAGAATTTTCCATCAGACAGGTAGAAAATTCGACGCGTCCCTACAAAGATCACATTAGTCGGCGCCTGACGTTGGTGCTCGCCGTTATCATTGTACAGCGAGGGCTACTTGTGCTTTGAGTTTGTTTTACTGGGCACAAGTTCGCCCAATAAAACTCGCAGGGTCCCTTTTGCGTTCGCCTAATCCGACTCGAAGGTGTAAGCCATCTTCTTCTTTTTCTTTTTGAATCGATTTGCCCCGTCCCCGTCTGTAATCTTAGTGCACCTAACGTGGTTTCACACTGCCTCCCCAAGCGACGATGTCGTGTTATGACGTCATCACGTGAGGTCATTGTGACGTCACAACTTCTGGCGACATATGACGTCATGGCGGCATCATATGGCCACATCATCACGTGATGATTATTTGCATCGCTCGTGTTAACACCGATGGTGAATTTTCGCGTTTGGTGAGGCATCTAAGGCTTTCGCCTTCAAGGAGTTTCATCTTTATCAGTCTGACTGCCACATTCCTTACCGTCACAACCACGTGACAATATCACTCCCGCGTTCTTCATTGATCCTCCCTACTGTACTCCTTCCGACCACCGAAACAGAGGTCGCAATGGTTGTTGTAAAAAAAACTCGGAAATGCTAGCGCAAGGGGCGCTCGCTCGGTCGCTGCTGCTGTACGCAACTGCGACGCCCGAGGAGAAAATGCGGCTCGGCGCCCGAATTACGGCCCCGTGTTAGCTCCCTCGCGAGCCGTTTTAGCGACCACGCCTCGCTGAACCGCCATCAATGATTCAGGTGCGGGGCTCCGCGGTGCCCCTACCACGCGAGAATTTTCTCCTTTCTCCTTGTTTCGGTTTGTGGACCCCTGTTTCTTGCTCCCTATTTCCCCACCACCTCCCCACTCGGATCCCTAACCCCTCCCATCCGCGGCAGGTCCTTTTCATGTCTCCCCGTCTCTTCGCCGTCTTCAACACTAGCCTCCTCCCTATTTCTTATTGCTGTATGTGTGTTCCGCCTGGTTCCACGTGCGCAGGGTAGGCATTGAAATCACCTCGGTTGCTGTTTGTGTATTCCTTTATCTGTGCCTGTTTTGCCTCAGCAGGGTAGCATTTGGAAGTCTGAAGAACCTAACGTTTGCTTAAACCTAAACTTTACATGCCTCCCTTATATCTCAATCTGAGTAAGACCTCCCTCCTTTACACTAACTACGTTTATTTTCGCCTGGCACTCTTTAAGGTTCGTTCTTGGATCTCATCTTGTAGTTGTCACTTGCACGAACAAGGCCCACTCTAACCGAGGAAGAAAGGGAGACAGACAAAGGGCAACACATTGTCTCAGGAGCCGGAAAACCTGAACCGACTCATTGGCACAGTACACTCGTCTCTTTATTCCCTTTCCTTCCGTCGCGTTCTTCCTTTAAGAATATGTGCTGCAGCTTCCAGTTGTGTGCGTATATGCGAGTGAGTTTGCGCGTGAACGTGGAACAGCGCTCAATTTGTAGTTATAATTTTAACACCGAAGCTATTGTAGGTCGCCGTAGTTTGTGCGACTTTACAAAAAAGTCACAGCTTCCCCGCAACGACGAAGCAATCAATATGATAGCAATAAACTGGAATGCAACGCGAAGAAACTTCAAGCGCGCTGCTCAAGCACGAAGGACGCATGAAAAGAACACACACAAGGCGAGCGCGAACTAACAACTGTCACAGCTCGACACCTAAAGCACGCTGCTCAAACACAAAGAAGGACGCACGAAACGAACGCACTGGTATACAAAGGACGAGTACGAACTAACAAGTTTCACAGTTGTTACTTCTTCGTGTTTGAGCAGCGCGCTCCTTTCGCGAACACGGCCGCTGCAGCCAGCGAAGTGACGCTCGTGCGCTCTGTAACTTCAACTTTGCGGTGATAGCACAAGACGTACAAACCGCCCCCACCACGGCGGACCACGCCCTGTAGGGCAAAGTACAGCTGGTAAAGGAAGCAGGCGCGCGCGCATCGCAACGATCAGGGCGACGGCCTTTAAAGGGACACTAAATGTAAACATTAAGTCGACGTTGATTGTTGAAATAGCGGTGCAGAAGCCTCGTAGCACTACTTTTGTGCCAAGGAAGTGCTTATTTTGAAATAAACTCACGTTTTAGTGGTCCGCATCGCTTTAGCGCACTTCAAATCACCCGCCTGAAAGCGGTCTTTCTCACGTCACTGTGGCTGTGCCCAACGATGCCCGCCTTTACTGCGCGGCGGCGTGCACTGGCGGCCTGCGCCATTCGGGCATCCGGCAACATCACATGCATGCGGCATTTTGTCGAACTTTCTGTCAAAGCGACTTTCACGAGCGCGCAAGGCACACGCGAAAGCCTGCGATACCGAAACTACCACTGAGACGCGACCGCGTGAGCGAAGCAGGGCGCCGGGCGAAGCGCAGTTCGGCGAAAAGAGAACCTTTGAACCACGGCGCCCTTCCCCATGGCAACGCCAGAGAGGCTCTCTTTTCCATGAATCAAAATGGAACGAACAAGCAGCATTTTATTACGTCGCTTGATGCACGGAAGGTTCTTTTTTTATGGCAGCTAGTTTGATTACTAGTGATTAATTGTAGTCGGACGCTCCCACGTCACCGGGATCATTTCCAAAATGTCCCGCTCCTGGCGCTCATCGTGTGATACATTTAGCTTAATTTCTTGGTAAGTAGGGCACTGCCGTTGATAAAATTGCCGTTTTAGATTTAGACGTTGTCACACATTGAGCTTTCACTCTGACATAAATTGTTATTTGCCTTTAGTGTCTCTTTAAAGCGCGCCCTTGGCGCCCTTCGCACCATCTCGGTGGTAATCAAGAGCGCTTCCGAGCTCCGCGTACCGCCAGCGCTAAATGGTGTATATAAAGAGAGCGCCGTTACTATGCTGATGGACGTACTTTCCGTGGCCGAGTGCGACCCTTCGCTCCGCGCGCTGCGGAGCGAAGGGTCGCACGTTCGACTCCGCGCTACGGAAAAAAAAAAATTCTGAATTATTTTTCTTTGTGGCTTATATATTTAGTAATGCGGCGGAAGGGGCTATTTGGTTCAGGTTGACTTGGTGATGCGCTTACGGTAGGGACACGTTACAATGTACACAGGACAGAGTGTTAACAGGAAGAGCGCAAGCTTCAACTGGTTTTTATTATTCATGCGTAGACATATAAATATAAGTTCACAAAACCACGTGGAAAGAGACAGTACACTTGACTCCTCTTATGTGACGTCCATCATGAACTCGATTTCCGCAGGAGATAGTTTTAGCGACGGCTCGCTGATGCATATTTCGGCGCCCAGAGATGCCATGACAGCAGCTTCGTAAACTATTCTCTGCCTGTCGTCTTTTATCCGCTTTACAATAGTTGTTTTTTCGAACTGGGGTACACATGCGCATTGGTTACCGTGAGTAGCTAAATTTCGGGATGGGTAATCTGTTGACAGTTGTACCGGTGTTCTCTAAGCCTAGTGTTAACACATCTTGAGGTCTGTGTTTTAGATGCGAAGTATCTTAAGGCGGAGCTCAATCCGGTGGTGATGGTGTGCGGCGTGACCACCCTTACTGCGCATGCGCATACCCTCTCCACACACCTCCTCTCCACTCACCCACTCCACTTTCCCTCTCCCCCTCCCCTCTCCCTTTCCACTCTCCTCTGAAACGTGGGCTAGACATACCGAAATTCTCTCCTGCGCAACGCCGCGATGAGCTCGAGCACATGCGCATCCCCTCCCCTTCTCTCTCCTCTCCTACGCTGCCCCCCTCTCGCCCGCCTGTCGACCGCGTTCCCCGCTCGCCCTGTGAGAATTAACGGCCAGGGTAGATGGAAGATACGACGCGCGCAGCGTCCCTTCGCATTCCACGACGCGAGGTCGGTAGCATGCCCAACGAACGCCAACGGAACGCGATCGTGCAAGTGGTCCGGCTTCGCATCGCCTCATGGTCCCTTTTAGCGGGAGATGGTGTAATTTTTATATATACATATACACATATAAACATACACGAGATATGACGGCGACGGCAATGGAGACCTCAAAAACCAGCCGAGAGTGCCCATATAATTACTATCCCAATAAAAACTCCACAGGGGGCATGCGCAACAGACAACAGACAGGCCCAACTATCGGGTACACCAGGTGCGAGCGTTAAAGGAAAACTGTGCTCGTCGAAGAGAAGCACGTGAAGCACATGAAAGAGAGAGAAACAGATAGAAAGAAAGAGAAAATTGAGAGAGAGGAAGAAAGAAAAAAGAGAGACAGAAAGAAAGCGATAGAAAAAAAGAGAAATAAAGGGAACAAAGACAAAAAGATACAAAGACAGAAAAATACATAGAAATAGAGATAAGGACACAGAAGGAAACAGGCACAAAAAAGACAAAGAAATAGCGGAATAAAGAGAAAAAATAAAGGATAACGAAGCAGAGAGAAAGAGAGTAAGAAAGAGAAGAAAGAGAAATAAATATAGAAATAAAAAGAAATCAAGAGAAAAAGAAAGAAATAGAAAGAAAAAAAGAAAAAAAAAACAGATACAAAAACAGAGAGAAGGATAAAAAAAGAGAAGAACGCCATCCAAAAAAGAGAGAATACTAGTTATAACAACTAACTAGCCCGCATTACCGCCTTCACCAATGGCTTCATTCATGACAGGACTGTCTGCCCTAGGACCACCGCAACAGCATGGTCCTTCTGGACGGCCTGGAGGTATTGTAGATGTCCTGGACTCTTGAGGGCGGATTCCCAGGTCCATCTCTTCTTTTTCCCAGCTCTTTCGGCAAACCTTCTGTTATAGCGAAGCCGTCATAGTCTACCCTTTTCCGTTGTCGTCGTCGACTTCTGAGTAGTAGTGATTGTTGTTGTTGTGGTAATAGCAGCAGTAGTAGTAGTAGTAGTAGTAGTTATAGTTGGAGTAGTTGTAGTTGTGGTAGTTGTAGTTGTGGTAGTAGTAGTTGTTGTTGTTGTAGTTATTGTAGTTGTTGTAGCTGTAGAAGACAGGTCACGTGACCAGAGAGGGAGTGAACAAAGAAATAAATAAAACAAAATGACGATGATGCTGAAATTGATGATGATAAATGGTGGTGAGGAAGATTATAATGCCACGTGATCTCTCTAGCCAATCGCATGCACTCGCGCGCCTGCAGCTTCGCTGTCCTGAGGTATTCACAGCGTCGCAATGGCTGAATTTTTTAACATCGCAGCTGTTTAAGGCAGCCGTAATTTGTTCCGCCTATCCTGTGTGGCCTATCAGGTATGAGCCGCAGGATTTAGGTAAATCCCCCTACTGACTACTGGTCTACTAAAAATGAAGAAGACAATAGTTAGCACAACACGAACCTAAGGGAAAAACAACGGCGGTTGCGAGAAGACCCCGAAACGATGGAAGGCCTACGCCAACGACGACGTGCCGGTGGATCTATATGAGAGCTGCGAACGCTTGGTTTCAGCATGAGTTTCTGTCTCTGTAGTTTGGACATCCGTGTCGTGTCTGTGACTGTGTGTGGTTCAACTCGAACCTCTCTGCCCTGAGAATCAACATAGAAACAACCCAGCATCACCTAGCTAAAGCCTAGCAACGACCGAGAAGCAACCTAGAAAGAAACCTTCTCACCTAGCTAAGGCCTACAAACAACCTAAATGCAACCAGATTAGTCTTCAGAATCGTCTAGTTTCACTGTGTCAAGCCTTGCACGGCTTAGTGGAAGCTTCGCCAAATTTTTTCTTCATACCTCTTTCTGCGTCATACGATGCATCGGTAATTTAAAACTTTTGGCGCCCGGACGTCACGGCTTCTGCCACACAGCCGGAGAGATGTTCGCGCAGGGCGACTGTTGCTGTTCGAGTCACGGTTCGACCATATTTCTCCCGCAGCGCCGATCATTCTTTCCGCTCGCTCCCGAAATTCCCGCACTTCCTCAATTTCTTTGGCGTCTTTTTTGTTTTCGCGTCATTTTTTTTTCTTTCCCGCTAGCTTTGCTTCTTCTGGTGTTGCCGCGGTGCTTCTGGCTTTCAACTGCTCACGTTCGAGTCGTACGTCACGCGCCATTCACCCTTTCCCTCTGTTTGCCTCGGCTGATTCCGAGGTGTTGCGCCGAACCATTCGCCACGGCCTTCGTTTGATTTCGGTTCGCTGAACTGCGGGCACGTTTTAACGCGATAGCGTTAGAGAGCTCGTGTCGCAGAAATTCCGTTGTCGGTGTCGGCACCGTTCGTTGTGAGCGAAAAATCGACCGTGAGCGAAAAATCGAGAAAGCAGCAAATAAAATAAAGAATAAAAAATTCGGTTTCATTGAGGATCGAACCCACGCCGTTCGCGTGGCAAGCAGGTGTCCTACCACGAAGCCACGAGGTCACTTGCAGCTACTTCGGAAAAAAACACTACATAAATGCTATGTAGTGGAAGGAGTCTCCTTAACGCATTTTGTTCGACAGGTGTCACGACGAAAACGAGCCCATTCGGCGATTTGTAGGCGCATTTGGGAGACCATCAAACTAAGTCGAAAAAGGCCGCGATAGTGCAGCCATCGCCGCTAAAAACACACACGAACTTTCAAACAGCTCTAAAGATGGACAACTATGTCCATCTAGCGGAAAACATATCAACAAGCAAACAGCAAACGCTAGATAATGTGCTGCCATCTGTGAGGCATTGTGAGACTCTTCATGACCTCCGAGATGGCGAGCGCGCGGCGTGTATCTTAGAGGCCATGCGACTCTTGCTTTAGATCGAAAACCTGTGCCATACGCGCGCGCGCGCGTGTGTGTGTGTGTGTGTGTGTGTGTGTGTGTGTGTGTGTGTGTGTGTGTGTGTGGTGTGTGCGTGCGTGCGTGCGTGTGTGTGTGTGTGTGTGTGTGTGTGTGTGCGTGTGCGTGCGCGTGCGTGCGTGCGTGCGTGCGCGCGTGTGTGTGTGTGTGTGTGTGTGTTTGTGTGTGTGTGCGTGCGTGCACGTGTGTGTAACAAAACACATTAATATGTATGCACTTAGTGGTTGAAGTGCGCACTAGGGGCCGGATTTCGCTATTGCGTTCAACTCTTAAAGGCGAAGCTTAAGGGTCCTCTAATTTTTTCTTTTCGTTTTGCTCGGCCTTCGGCGAGCAAGGTAGTGCGTACTTCTGTATGGTAAACTGCCTTTGAAAGCCAGGGCCATTCTGAACTCGCTGGAACCTTGATAATATCGGCTGTGCACTTTTAAGCAATCGGTTGTTCATTTGTATGCCTAGATTTACAAAAACATAAAAAATTGGAGGCGACTGATCCTCAACTTAGCTGTTTGGTAGTGGCACTAGCACGTAGACATTCGTCTGTCCTACACTCTAAGAATAAAGAAGAGTATGTGTGACTCCCTTCGGGTGGTCCTGACTTGCCACGTATATGACTCTCTTTAAGGAGGCACTTTAACTCTCTTGTGGGTCAGATGACTCTCCAAAGAGAGTATAATGAGCCTCACAGAGAGTTTACTTGCCTCTTTAAAGAGAGTCATATACGTGGCAAGTCAGGACTACCCGAAAGGAGTCAATGGACTCTTTCTTTTTCCTTAGAGTGTAGTGCATTCCTCCGGTTAACTTTCTGTTCAGCGCGCTGCCGAAGCGGATCTCAGAGGCCATGCAGAAAGAAGCGCGTAATTGAGATCTGCTCCACTAGGTGTCGCAATGATCACAGCTACTCACAATCTTTCAATGAACTCAATGAATTAAGTTTCATTAATTATCCTGGCAGTTAATTGGCCCATACCTTAAATCAAGTCATATGCTCCGATATCGTATCACATGTATCCAACTTGAACCAGAATAACTTATTTCTATGTTTCAGAAGTCTGTTTCGGAATATACGGAAAATCGGAATTAAGTGCTCCACCGTAAGTACTTGAAAGAGAAACAAAGAGTCTCCTTCTGTGCTCGCGCCACTAAAATGTGGTTCACTGCAAGCGACAGTTGTTCGCCCATATGAGGGCAGCACCTTCATTCCAGGGAAGCCGTGGGACCGAGTCGTTTCCAGAGTCCGGTCGATCAGACTACGCTGGTCCTCCTTGCTGGGAGCTTGATAGCCTAGCTTCCCACTGCTCTTTGGTTAGGTCTCCTTTGGTGACGTTGATTCGGTGCGGTCCTTTGCATTGCCACAACACGTCTCGTAGAGTGCTTGATGCATTGCAAAAACGTACATCGGCAGCTGTAGGTTGTGGCCGGAATCCAGCATGGTAAAATGCCAAAACATGACTATCATATGAAGTTTTCGATTGGTAAATGTATTTCAATAGGGTTGAGAGCTGTGCTAGTTGGTGACTGATCATTATACTGTATGATGAAGTAGCACACTTTTGACGCGAGTGCCATTTCTTTCTGGCCGAAACTTTCTAAACAGTGTAGTCAATGTATGTGTGTGTGGTTATCAGTGTATATATCGTAATTGTCACCCAGCACCTGGAGTAGCATGTCAGGCAAACATCTCCAGCTTTTCATTAGAACATTTCTCTCTCTTGTTCCCTTTGCGTCCGTCAAAAGTGGGCTGCTTCACCATAGGGTATAATGCTAAATGTATCTTATGTTTAAAAGGAGACACTGATGGGCTAGTCGGTAGCAAATAGTTCATGCGAAAGCAAAACGGGACACAACGCTGTGTGTCCCATCAGGCTTTCGCCATCCATGT